>NC_057809.1:494788294-494829818 GCF_018294505.1 Triticum aestivum | reverse complement strand
CCACCAGGCCGACTGCTGGCTGCGGACTGCTCCACCAGGCCGACTGCTGGCTGCGGACTGCTCCACCAGGCCGACTGCTGGCTGCCGACTGCTCCACCAGGCCGACTGTTGGCTGCCGCCTGCTCCACCAGGCCAACTGCTGGTTGCCGACTGCTCCACCAGGCCGACTGCTGGCTGCCGACTGCTCCACCAGGCCGACTGCTGGCTGCTGACTGCTCCAACCAGCTGGCTTCCCGAAGTCAACTGCAGCCTGACGCGACCCCGATGTGATGGCCATACCCGGCACTGTTCATGTGTCACCCAGCCATCATGTATAGTGTCCCTTGTCCCTGGGCACTATTTATGAAGTGACCCAGGGGACAAGGATGACACCCCACCATACCCCCTTGCTCCCATACCACACTTAGCTTAGATAGTAAGCTAGCTCCACACTATAAATATCCATACATCCATCCATCCGCCCTCACATGCACACACGCATGAGCATACACATGCTCACGGCCATGAGCCATGAGCATGGCCGGCCACTAGAGCATGCCACATACATGCATATATGAAACCAGTTGCCTGTGGCACTGCTTTCAGATACAGCTCCAGGAGCAAGTCTGTACCAAATATACATACTAGATATACTCAGACATGCAGGAGTAGGGGTGTTATCTCTCCGGAGAGCCCTGAACCTGGGTAAACTAGCGCGTGCTACTCGCATAACCATCCCTGGATATTCCAGCAGCAGTCTTACCCTCACACAAAGCCACCTTGTGGCATATGTCATCTTGCACCCCCCATTAGAATACCACGACATGTACTGAGGCTTGTAACAACAATCCTATAAGCTATTACGGATTAGTAACACGTGAACCTGACAGAAGAAGAGAGCCTAGTCCTTAACCCACGTTGAATGAGAAGAGAATGACTCAGATCAGAGGGCATAAGGTAAAGGAGTAAAAGAGCCTTACGTTCCCTCCCACAATCAATTCCCCTACATATAATTAAAGCATTTCTAGAATCAACATCGACCAGTTTGGCTCAACGAACCTACAGGCAGTCCGGCTCTGATGCCAACGCTGTCAGGACCCAGATTCCAAGTCACATCGACCTAGCCAGTAACACCTCATATCACATTGCGGCCTCACGCACGGTATCCCCACGGGTGTTGCCTTACCATGGCCCGAGACCGTTTGCGCCTTTTGGCTCACGTATATGATAGTGTCGCTAGGATCCATATGACAGAGAACCCGGGCCGACATGGCTAGTCGTGAACCCAAAGCGGCACAGACCTATGGAGACAGGCATACATGAATCACATCGAGCATGTCGGTCATCAACGAGTGAATCCGGGCTATAGCACTGGGCTAACAGGACTCCAGGGAACCCGGGTTGTAGCAGGCTAGGCAGGACTCCGGATGTCTCCCGTGACATTTCCCCGAAGGGACAGACATAGGAACAAAGTGAAACACATGCCGGCCAGTCAAGTGTCCAGAGCAGTAGTGCTGGGCTAGCAGGACTCTGGTGAACCGGGCTATAGCGGACTACTATGGCTCGAGGAACACTAGACTACATTTCCCCATAAGAAAGGCTGCCAAGGATAAACAACTAGATTGTCGGATCCCACTCATACCAAGCATTTAAATCATACACACAATATGCCCGATATGAGTACATACAACATGGCATCACAACAAAACTCTACAACTCAAGTACTTTATTTAAAAAGGCTCCAAGGAGCCATACATAACATATTCATACAGGTAGGGGTCACACGACCCGACACTCAAGTCATACAATCATACAAGCACATGCGGAAGCAACTAGTCTGAGTACAGACACCAAAAAAGAAAGAAGGCTTCTCGAAGCCTGTCTATCTACATAGGGCCCTCCATGGCCAGGATCACCACCTGGGTGGCTAGTCACTCATCGACATCAAGGTCTACGTAGAACCCATCGGAGGGGGCGGTGTTGTCGTCTGAAAACAATAATTAAGCAAACATGAGTACAAAGGTACTCAGCAAGTCTTACATCAGAACCTACTATACATGCTCATTCTCAAGAAGGTGGTGGAGTAATTGCAGCAAGCCAACTTTGACTCCTGGCTAAGCTATCCTATGAGACTCCACTAGTAAAATAGTTTTCGCACACGAGTCCACTACTCACCAACACAATACTCCACCTGGGATCCTCCCTCGTCATCCTACGAGAGGGCCATCCTCGGTACTCACACTTATCTTGAGTCTTTTAGTAGTATCCATTAACTTGTCTACGAACTGTATAGGCAACCAAGTAGTCCTTTACCGTGGACGCGGCTATTCGAATAGATGATGTTAACCCTGCAGGGGTGTACTTCTTCATACACGCTTTCACCACTTACCACCGTTTACACGACATGTACTCGACAACCTTCAAGCGGAAGCCCAACGAGGGTGTCAGCCACGGCCTACCTAAACACTCAAGTCTCTAGTCCAGGTATATCGCCTATCCAGGTTCCATCCGCAGGGAGTCCGGCCGAGGTTTCCACATATGGCCCCGAACGATGTGAACAGGGTCCCAAGACGCCAAACGGGCACCCGGCAGACCCGGCGACGATGTATCTACCCCAACATAGCCCACCCCTAGGGTCAACGCTACGCACGACCGCCAACACATAACCTAGAAACACCAGAAACTAATTGCAACTCCTGGACAGAGTACTAGGGTGATTAAGAAGCCGAGAGGGTCAATTAAGGATCCCAATGCATGGTAGTAGCTGATTCTTAAAATCACACATATAGATCTCAGTTCTTAGGGACGACCTCAATGAAACAACCCACCATGTACTCCTACATGGCCTCTCATCGATACCTTTACCAAATCATGTTCAACACATCCCTCACATTACCGACATAATCATTTCACTCTGGCCCATCACCCAGATGAACCAGACCTGACACAACTCTAAGCATAGCAGGCATAGCAAGGTAGGAAACACATACATGGATCAACCAACTCCTACACATGCTAGTGGGTTTCATCTAGTTACTGTGGCAATGACAGGTCATGCAGAGGATAAGGGTTCAACTACCGTAGCACACATCAGTTTGAATCGCGTTGTCTTAATGCAGTAAACAAGAGCATAAGCGAGAACATGGGTTTGTATCGAATGATCAATGGGTTGCTTGCCTGATGTAGTGGTCATAGGGTACTGCCCTTCAGACGGATACTCGGGGTTATCCTCGGAGGCAGAACCTACCACGAAAGACACACCGAACATAATCAACACATGACAATATGCAACAATATGATGCATGCTATGACATGGCAAAATGAATGTGTCTTGGCCTAATGCAAGCTAAAACAGAAAGGAATGAACTCATTTGAATCAAAGATTCAAATGTTAGTTCATTTAACATAGCCTTATTAGTGCATTATCTTATTTTGCTTAAACAGCAAGGTTATCTTGTTTTGTCATGCATGAAACCATTACAGATGGATAGATTGAATTTTTCTAATCATTTTTCATATATAAATTGTTTGATTTGGAGCTATGGTTGATTTTCTATGATTTTTAGAAGTTTTGGCTATTTTCTGGAATTTCCTATTAAAGAATAATCCAGAAAAGGATTTACTACGTCAGCATTGCGTCAGAGTGACGTCAGGGGTCAACGGGCCGGTCCAGGTCAAACCTGACCAGTGGGACCCGCGTGTCAGTAGTTAATTAACTAACTAATTTTTTATTAGTGCTAATATAAGTTAATTAGCTGGGCGGTCCCACGTGTCACAGACTCAGGGGAGGTCAACCTGGGCCCACACGGGGTCAAACAGGGTCAAACTTGCCGGCGTTTAGCCACCGGCGAGGCCAGATGCGGCGGAGCAGCGCGGGTTTTGCACTCCGGCGACCAAAAGGACGGCGGAGACCATCTACGTGATGCGGGGAGTGAGCCGCGTCGAGTGGTGGCAGTGGGTGGAGCTGGGGTGGCCGGAAACACCGGTGGCGACGAGCGTTGCGGCTGCCGGAGTTCGAGCGAGGTCAAACTAGTCGCTAGCAGGCACGGCGAGGGGCGTGCGGGGGTGCTATGGGCTCCTTCGAGTGCGTTGAAGACGATGGCGTGCTCGGTTGCGACCCAACGTGGTTGTGGCCACGACGGCGACGTGCGGTGGTGGCGGTGGGTGCGGCTGAGCTTGGTGCGGTCGCTGCGGTGCTTGAGAAGTTAAATGGAGAGGATGGGGAGGTGGCTGAGCTCACGGGGGTCACGTCGAGGCAGTCGGCGAAGTCGGGGACGAGCTGATGCGGCGGGGACGGTGAAGGGGATCTCCGGTGGCTGGAGTTGGGGAAGACGGGGTCAGGGCGATTCCAGAGCGGGCGAGCGCTCGGGGCTCGGCCTGCTGGATGTTGTCGACAACGGCGGAGCTCGTGGACACGATGGCGCGGCACGAGGACGACGGAGGGCGCGGCTACGACGACGGTGCGGCGGCAGGGGCGTCAGCCATGGTGGGGAATGACGAGGGTGAGGCGTTGGGGATGAATGGAGAGGTCCAGGGGGTTGGGGCGTCGACGTGGAGGTCGTCCAGATGTCCAGGGGCGCGGGTGGCAAGCAGGTGGTGCCGTGGCGAGCTCAGGCACGCCGGCGTCACCTCCCTGCCTGCCTGGCGGGGAAGAAGCAGCTGGCTGGCGCGGGCCAGCATAGTGCTGGGCCGCTAGGTGGGCCGGCTGGTGACTTGCCAGGTTAGTTTCTTTCTCTCTTTTTCTGTTTTTTTATTTATTCTATTATTTCTGTAACTTTATGGCTTTATTAAAAATGCCAGGCCATTTCCAAAAATCATAAAATTAATCATGGCTACTGCTTAGAATATATCCAATAGCAAACATTTTAGTTTATGATTATTTGAGCATTTAAAATATTTTATAGCATTTAAATGCCCAAATGCAAATACTATAAGAATTAATCCAATGACCTTAAGATGTCCTAGAAAAATGTGCACTATTTTTTTCAAAGGTTTTAACCCAAAACAAAAAGGGTGGGCTTTTTAGAAGGGCATTTCAGGTTCATTGAAAAAGTTTTTAGTAAACCCTAGTTGTTCCAGGGGGGGTGTTGGGGGTTCTATCATCCCCATTTCAGTTTTCTAGGAATTTAAAAATGATGCAACACTCTAATGCTTCAACTAGCTAGGGTGTGACAGTTCGGCAGGATTGGGATGCGGATTATGAAGAAATTTGCTGCCCACCCACCACCCACTTAGTAGCCACTGTCGACAATTTGACCGACATGCTCGACTTCGACTCTGAATACATCGACGGTATGGACGACGATGCGGGAGATGAAGAGGAACCACTGCCCACAGGTCACTGGACAGCCACCTCATCATACAATATATACATGGTGGACACACCCAAAGAAGGCAACGAAGATGAGACATCGGAGGATGACCCCTCCAAGAAGCAGCCCAAGCGCCAACATTAGCGGCGCCGCTCTAAATCTCGCCAAAGCAAAAGCGGTGCTACCGGCATAGGAGATAATAGCACTCTGGACAGTGCCGAAGACGACAACAATCCCCTCCAGCAAGATTTAGAGCAGGAGGATGGAGAAGCCAGCCCTCCTGAGAGAGCGGCAAATGGAGAGGCAGAGGATGATAATTACATGCCTCCCCCCGGAGACGACGCAAGCCTCGACGATGATGAATTTGTCGTGCCTGAGGATCCTGTCGAGCAAGAGCGCTTCAAGCACCGGCTTATAGCCATGGCAAATAGCCTTAAGAAAAAGCAACAACAACTTCAAGCTGGTCAAGATTTGCTAGCTGACAGATGGACTGAAGTCCTCGCGGCCGAGGAATATGAACTCGAACGCCCCTCCAAGAGTTACCCAAAGCGCAAGTTGCTACCCCGACTGGAGGAGGAAGCATTAAAACCTACATCTCCAGCGTATGACGCGGCTGATCGGCCACCTCGTGGCCGCGACAGAGAGGCATTTCAGCCAAAAGCTCAGCCCGCACCCCGACGCCACTCAAATAAAAATGTCAAGGCACGGGGAAACACGCTAGACCTGCGAGACATATTGGAGGACAAAGCAAAACATGCAAGATCGATCTACGTATCACGAGGGCGTGCAACTACGCGGGACGATAACCGTCACGCCGGATAAAGTAAAAGTAAATCCGTCCAGGCCAAACACAGCGGACAAGACTCATTTGAGCTGCGTCACGACATAGCCCAGTACAGAGGCGTCGCACACCCCCTATGCTTCACAGACGAAGTAATGGATCACCAAATCCCAGAGGGTTTCAAACCTGTAAATATCGAATCATACGATGACACAACAGATCCCGCAGTATGGATCGAGGACTTCCTCCTGCACATCCACATGGCCAGCGGTGACGATCTACACGCCATCAAATACCTCCCACTCAACCTCAAAGGACTAGCTCGGCATTGGCTCAACAGCCTGCCAGCAGAATCCATTGGCTGTTGGGAAGATCTGTAAGCCGCATTCCTCGACAACTTCCAGGGCACTTATGTGCGACCACCAGATGCCGATGAATTGAGCCACATAATTCAGCAGCCAGAGGAATCGACCAGGTAATTCTGGACACGATTCCTGACAAAGAAAAATCAAATCGTCAACTGCCCGGATGCAGAGTCCCTAGCAGCTTTTAAGCACAACATCCGCGACGAGTGGCTCGCCTGGCACCTTGGCTAGGAAAAGCCGAAATCCATGGCAGCCCTCACGACACTCATGACCCTCTTTTGCACGGGAGAAGATAGCTTGCTGGTTCGCAGCAATAACATATCAAAGAACCACGGTACTTCAGATACCAAGGATAGCAATGGCAGGTCACGTCGCAACAAACATAAGTGCTGCATCAATAGCGACAATAGCAAGGATACGAGAGTCAATGTCAGATTCAGAGGCTCTAAACTCGGTCAGCGGAAAAAGCCATTCAAAAGAAGCACTCCGGGCCCGTCCAGTTTGGACCGTATACTCGATCACTCGTGCCAAATACATGGCACCCCGACAAGCCAGCCAACCACACCAACAGGGAATGTTTTAAAGAAGGCCGGCAAGTTAAGCGCCAAAGACAAAGATAAGGGGCTACATAGCGATGATGAGGAGGAGCACACTGCGCCCTCGCAGAAGAAGCGCAAAGCAGCCTCTTAAGGCAATCCACCAGTTCGGCGATTAAAGACCCGGACACCTTCAAGCGCGCCCGGAGTAATCGACAACAAGACCGCCTGGCATGTTCCGAGCTCGCGTAACAATGTGGCCCCCACCCTAGTACCAGCCAAACGGCAAAATCCGTGCCATGCGTACATAATTAAGCATTGAAAATACCATGGGCACAGGTGGGGAGGGGGGCACGACTATGGCACGCCCCAAGACGCGGCTAAACCGCACTAGGGGCTTCCCGCTTGGTTATTTTTCTCTCTTTCAGGACTTTAATCTCTGGAAACCCAGTCCGGCAGTACGATTGCCAGACACACAATGCAACAACCAAGGAGGCAGAAAGCTACGTTGCACCACGGAATTCCCAGGTGGTCTCTGATAACGAGTGAAATACCTACTTTAAAAACCGTTCCTCAGGTTGCCCTTGGAGGGGACATGTCAAATAGTCCTACTTTTTGCTTGTCGCGCTAGTTGTATCATTCTGCTTCGACACACCTTTTTGAATAAACAATGCATAACACTAGACTATTACCGCATTCTCTATTCTTTCTTTTTATATATATATATGTTCATTCATGACATTCAACACCCATACACTCTGGTACGGCCAATACGCCAGGGGCTTAAGCGTACCCCATAATATGGCGTGAGATGTCCGAACACTTTCACAGTGCGGCACCCAGAACTTATAGCATTATATGCATCAGCTCTGAATCCTGTCTTAGGTAAATAGTTGGGTTTGCCCGGCTCCCATGTTTTGGTACCTTATGTTCCGCTATATCGGCTAAGGTAGCACTAGGAGAACTACTGCGATTGTGCCCCAGTTCATCTGGGCTAAGCACCTCAGTAGAGAAAGCTAAAACTGATTGTCATGATAAGGCGAGAGTTGGTCACTGTTCGAGAGGTCTCGAGTCCCTAAAGACTTATGCCGCTTAGATCGAGGAGTCGGCTTTGTCCGGCTTAAGGCGTGTATAGCGCCCCGAATTCGGCCTTCCGGATACTAGGGGCTTCACCAAAATTTAAAATTGTAGACTTCTATGGCTAAGTGAGAGTGATAAAGCATTATAGTCCGATTGCGTTGTTCGTCGTGCTGAGCACCTCCCTTGAAGAACCCAACAATGGGGAAAAGAGTGCTCAGATTTATCCCGAACACCCCAGCACTCGTGGCATGGGTGCAGAAGCCGACAACTGGCCATCTCTCAGATTTAACAAATAGCCGCAGAGAAGGTGATATTTTAAATTCAAACAAGCGTTGCATAGCGCATATGAACAAGTTTTCATAATACAGGATCACACGAGCAAGTTCATTCAAAAATTATATCCTTCGCACACTCGTCCGCCACAAGACGGGCACCCTTCAGGACACCCTCATAATACATCTCAGGGTGGCAATGCTCCTTGCCCTGCGGCGGCCCCTCCTTCACCAGCTTCTCGGTGTCCATCTTGGCCCAGTGCTCCTTAGCACGGGCAAAGGCCCGGCGTGCACCTTCGATGCAGATGGACAGCTTTATGACCTCCAGCCATGGGCAGGCATCCACAAGCCGCCTCACCAGGCCGAAGTAGCTATTGGAAGGGAGTCGTCAGGCCACATCCGGACTATAAGGCCCCTCATGGCCTGTTCGGCCGCCTTGTGCAGCTCGACTAGTTGCTTCAGCTGGTCGCTCATAGGCATCAGATGTTCGGTCCCAGTATATTGAGACCAGAACAACTTCTTTGTCAAGCTTTCCTCCTCGGCCTGGTAATATTTCGCGGCATCTGACACGCTGCGGGGCAAATCTGCGAATGCTCCTGGAGAGCTCTGGACTCGGGTAAGTAACAAGTAATTTACTTTCACATGCTTGCTTTGCATATTGAATGCCTTACCCGCCGCTATCTTCCTCACCGCCTCAATTTCCTGGAGGGCCTTTTGTGCTTCAGCCTTGGCATGATTTGTGCTCTCGAGGACCGCGGCAAGCTCGGACTCTCGCGTCTTCGAGTCAATCTACAAAGCCTCGTGCTTCTTCACGAGAGCCTGGAGCTCTTGCTGCACCTCGCCCACCCGTGCCTCTTGTTTTTCCCGCTCGGTGCGCTCCTTGGCCGCTTTATTTTCAGCCTCGAACAGCGCTTGCTTTAGGGTCGCCACTTTGGTCGTGGCCCCTGGCACATCCATGATGATCCTATCATTTCGCAACTGCATCTTATATATATATATATATATGGACAAGGCATTACTTACCTTTGTTCTCCTCGAGCTGCCTCTTGGCAAGGCCGAGCTCCTTCTTGGACCGCTCGAGGTTCTGCTTCAGTGTGGCGACCTCCGCAGTCAATGCGGCAGAGGTCAGCAGCAAAGCCTGCATACGCATATAGACTGTCAGATTTCAGGTTCCGGCAGACCCTTGAGCTTCGAACACTGGGGTGCGCACGGAGATCTCTCCCCTACCGATCTACGTCCAATCTCTTCGCGTGATTTGAGCTGTAAACAATGAACAACACAAGGGACACAAGGTTTATACTAGTTTGAGCCACTGTTGTGGTGTAATACCCTACTCCAGTGTTTGGTGTGGTGGATTGCCTCAGGGGCTGATGAGGATTAGTACAAAGGAAGAACAACCTCGCGAGAGGTGTTCTCAAGCCGGTGCGATGAACTGCTAGGGTGAGTTCAGTCGTCTCTCCCTCTCTCTCTCTGCTAGGGTTCTACCAGATTTCCACCGTCCTACTACTCTGTGGTGGCTAGCTCTATTTATAGAGGCCCTGGGCCTCTCCCCGAATAATTGAGCGGGAAGGGCGCCAACAATTGGCCATTTTGAAGGGGAACATCTGGTACAAGTTATCCTGACCAAAGGTGGTCTTCGACTGCCAAAAGCATTGGTGATGACGCCATCTTGAGCTCCACGGTGACCTCCGTCCGGCCGTCCGGCTGGTCTTGGTCTTGTTGCACCGGAATGGTAACCATTGCCTGATGTCTTGGCCTGTGCTTGCCCCCTTTGCACCAAAGGGGAAACAAGGACCCTGCGCAGGCCGGCGCTCGCCTGGCCTTGATCGTCATGGCTTGCATCATGGGATCCTCGCGAGGTACCCTTGCATTGATCTCTCCGCCTCCTCGCGAGCCTGCCTGATGAGGCCGCTCTTGAAGAAGCTTCCTGTCATCCGCCCCGCGAGGCTTGGCCCCTCGCGAGGGTCTTGAGCTTGGGCTGATGAAGATGGGCCGTGCTGGGCCCCCACCTGAGCCACGCCGCACGCCGCAGGCAGGCAAGTCTGGGGACCCCCGTTCCCAGAACACCGACAGTAACCCCCGGGCCCAAGGTGCGCGCGGGCTTGGCTTAGCAGAGAAGCAAAGGGGCAAGCGCAAAGCGCCGCGGGCCCTAACAGCCTGCGGCCTTGGGCGCCACATGGCGGTTGATTGGGCGTGGGCGTTTGTGCTTCCCCACGACACCTCGGCAACTGCACGACTGACAAAAGGGGATGCCCTGGCTAGGCTTACTTGCCCTGCTTTCGTCCGTCTTGCCCTAGATCCCCTTTCTCGCTCTCCTTCCTCTTGCTCCCGAAATCCTCCAGATCTGTCTCAAGCCTTCGCATCCGGCACGCCATGGTGCCTCGCAAGTCCCCGGCTGATGCTTGGTACTCGCCGGCCCTGGATTCCCCGAATTTGTCAGAGAAGAACCTCGCCCTCGCGCGCCTGATGACGATGGCCCAAGGTAGCGAGGGGGCGACTGTGCTCAAGGTCGGCTCTGACCAGCCTGAGGGCAAGGGGAGCACCTTCTACCCGTTCTTCGTGAGCGCCATTGTCGCCGGTCTGGTGCCTCCTTTCTCTGAGTTCTTCCATGCCGTTCTCCGCCAATACAACTTGCAGGCTCTGCATCTCCACTCCAACTCTGTCCTTCTCCTGGCGATTTTCGCCTACTATTGCAAGGCTCATGTTGGTGTGAAGCCCTCGGTGGCCTTGCTGCGCCACTTTTTCTCCCTCCGGGTTTTTGGTGCTCAGGTCTCCGCATGCGCGAGCTTCATTGCATACTCCAACTCCAACGCCATCTCGAAGCATGGGAAGAGGATCGAAGGCTACCGGAGCAAGTGGGTCATGATGGATGTCGGGCGCCTCCACCCTCGTCTCGTATTGCCCACGGGGCAACCTAGGTCCATTGATGCATGGTCCCGTGCGGAGTTCGTCGACCCTCGCGCGAAGGCGGTGTTGAGGAGGATGAACGCGGACCCGAGGCCAAGCAACTTGGGGGACGCGAAGCTGACCGGGGCCACGCTCCTGAGGGAGTTCTTGGAGCATCGGGTGGCTCCGCTCCAGGCGCACTCGCTTACACTGTGGAGGCTTGGAGGAGCAGACGCCGCCCTGCGCCTGAGCTCCGAGGCCCTGACCGACGAGGATCTGGCTGCGGCCCTCCATTCCTTGGTTGGGGGAGACGTGGCGTGCCCGATGGGGGGCCCCGTCCCCCTGTTCCTTCGTGACGACCGGGAGCAGGTGGTGAACGCCATGCCCACCTTCAACGGTGAGGGGCTGGTGCCCGCGGCAGCTCCCGAAGATCTGGCGGTCCTGGCGACAGTGAACTTGTCCTCTGGCAGCTCCAGCGGGGGGAAGGAGGAAGAAGAGGCGGAGGAGGAAGAGGCGGAGGAGGAAGCGTCCGACTCGGAGGAGACTGGCAAGGATTGGGGGGAGTCCTTCCCTTGACGCAGGTCCCAGGCCCTCCGCTCCATGCCGGACGACGACGAGGCCAACGCCAGCCGAGGAGGGGGGGGCTCTTCCTCGGTCATGAGGAAGGGCAGGTCGAGCCTGGTTCCCCCAGGGTCTGCTCTGGTCCCTAGGGGGGTCCAAGGCCAGCTCCATCCCTCCTGACGCGCCTTCTGCTTCCGGGCCCCCCAAGGCTGACCCCCGCTGCAGGCTCTCGGGCTTCAAGTTTGGCCGGAGGTTGCTTGAGTCCACGGACGACGTCCAGTAAGTGCTCGATTCGTGCTCTGCTTGGTTTCTGCCGCTGAGGCTTGACGTTTGCGCTCTTTTACCAGGCCGGCACCTGCGGCCAAGAGGTTGAAAGAGGCTTCTGCAGCCCTGCTTGGGGCGAATCCATCTGTCGGGGCGACACCTTCGGTTGTTGGGGGGAGGACAGCGAGGCCCGCGCCTCTCCGACCCAACCACCCTCACGAGGCCAACTAGGGCACCCCGGCGAGGAGTCAGCCCCCGTGGCCCCACTAGACCTGGAGTCGACTGTACCCGACGCTGCGGCCGTGGCGGCCAAGGCTCAGGAGGTCCCTTCCTGCCAAGTCGTGGTCACGCTGCCATCTTCTCCGTCTGCTCCATAGGTTCTTGTCTCTTCTGCTCCCTCCGCCGCTGTCCTGGACCAGGTTGCCAATGAGCTGAGCCAACTACGGGAGGATCTCCTGAGCGTGGACCCTCATCTGGTGGCCGGGCGCCTGGAGTTGGCCTCTGGCTGGGCTAGTTCTGCTGCCTCCGTCCGGACGGTGTTGAGCCAGGCCGTGCCGTCATCCGACGAGGAGAGGCGGGCCGCTAACAAAGCCAAGGCCGCTCACGATGCTGCCCTAGGTGATGTTGCAACTGCCCATGGCCGCTGCAAGAATCTTGAGGCCGAGCTGCAGGGCCTGCGCGACGAGCTCGCCAAGGAGGTGCACCGCCGCCAGGAGAAGGAGAAGGAGATGAAGGCTAGGGAGGCCGCTGCCAAGGACCGGGACGCCAAGCTTGATGACTGCCACAACCGACTGGAGACGCTGGAGCGGTCGCTGAAGGCGGAGAGGACCGAGCTCGACGCCAAGGCGAAGGTCCTGACGGAGGACCGGGTGACCTTGGCGAAGCTGGAGAAGAAGGCTTGAGGCATACTGAAGACGCTGTATGAGAGCGGCCTGGAGGAGCCGTTGGCTGGTGTGGAGGATGGCCCCGCCGAGCTGCTCCCCTTCCTGGTCGATGCGCTTGAGGACGTCGCAGACGGCCTTGGCCCCACGGTCGAGGCTGAGGCGCGTGCCCTGTCTTCTACGGCGCTGACACATGTCCTTAGCCATGTCTACCTACGCGACCCCGACGTCGACTTCGACAGCCTGCTGGAGCCCGTGAGCAGCGACCGTGCCGCTGCTACCGCTGAGGCCGTGAAAGGCTGAGCCGAGGTTTTGCTGGGGAAGTTCCGCTCCCCCAGCGTCCTGCCCGAGCACGGTGCCGCCGGCCTTGCGACCTCGAGAGGCAAAGCCGTCCAACATGACTCCACCACCGGTGATGGCGTTACTGGGGAGTGATCCCTTCGCGACTTCCATCCTGTTTTATTCCTGCACATGCACCATGCCTCGCGGAGGCGTTTAAACTTGTGTTTGGCGTTGTGGAACAATCTTATGGCTTGTAATATTTGCTTTGAATTTCCTGGAATTTGCGTTTTCCTCTCCTACTTGCTTACGCTCTACGTTGGCAGGGCCCGGCCCTGCGCGTACCTCACCCAGCGTTAGCCCCGACCGGAAACCAAGGACGGGACTAAGGAGTGAGGGGCTCCCCCAACAAGGTAAGTAAAGAGCATAAACAAAATGGATACATGTCGCGGGGACGGACCCAGGCGGCCTGGGAATGGTGTAGCCCTGCGGGCGCTCCCAGCTGAAGGTAGAACTTTGAAAGATGTCACCTGGTGCTGTTGAAGATGAAGTGATGCTGAGGAAGTGAGCAATGCGCGGTGAAGACGTCGGCCCTCATGAGCCCCCAGGCCCAGGGGCCTCGGGAGGCTCCGGTGGCACGTGCAGGTCTTCGGGGACCATCGCCACCTCCGCCAGGACCGCGCGATGCCTGACCTCCTGAGGCTCCAGAATGTTCCTCAACAGGCGCTGATGTGCGGCGACCGCGCTCGGCAGGCCGAAGGGCATGCGAACGTAGCTGTGAGGTGGTCCCTCGCAGTGCCCTACGACCGAAGGCCATCGGCGCTCCTGAGACGCAGCTCGGTTGAGCCCTGGTACGTCGACGCAGACGCGTAGTCCACCATCCTCGCCTGGATGCGAGGCCACGACAGGTAAGCGGCGGCTGCCGCGCATGACTCTGGACTCGTGTAGCTCATGGGTGTTCCTTGCGAAGAACTCCTGAGGGTTTGGTCTCCTTTGACTTGTACCTTTCTGAGGGAAGCATGCTTGAAAGCACCCCTCCAAGTGGTGCCCGAGCGCCTCCCCCGCGACCTTGGCAAGGTCGGCGGCTCTCCAAGAGAGAGCCCTCGAGCCCTGCCTGAGGAGGGCGCCGGGCGCACCTTCCTATGCGCGAGAGGGTGGCGCTCCCTGATCGGGCGCGAATCCTGACACAATACCTCCGGAGGTGCCTGCTTCCTTGTGGCTCGGGCTAGGTGAGGTCTTCTTCTTCTTGAGGGTCGCCTCGGGAGGCCTCCCACTCCCGCGATCTGGGTCTTCGATTGCTGCGGCTTGAAACGCACGCTCGAGCGAGCACACTGCGTCCCTTTCTTCACAGGGTACGATGATGACTCCACCGCTTCCTGGCATCTTGAGGACATTGTAACCATGGTGAGTCACTGCCATAAACTTGGCTAGGGCTGGGTACCCGAGGATGGCGTTGTACGACAGGCAGATGTGAGCGACGTCAAAGTCGATGAGCTCGGTGCGGTAGTTGTTGCGTTGCCCGAAGGTGACTGGAAGGCGAACCTGCCCAATTGGAACAGTGGAACCATCGGTGACTCCTGAGAAAGGCTTGGTCGGCTGAAGCTGGTCGTACGACACTTGGATATTGTCAAACGTCTCGACGGACAGGATGTTGAGTCCTGCCCCGCCATCGATGAGGGTCCTGGTGACCTGCACGTTGCTGATGACTGGGGAGCAAAGCATCGGGAGGGTTCCGGCCGTTGCCGCACACTTGAGCTGGTCTGCGGAACTGAACGTGATTGCGCATGTAGACCACCTGAGAGGGCGCGTGGCCACAAGCTTGGGAAGGACTGCATTCACCTCGCGAGCAAACTGCTTGAAGATGCGCTGTGAGGCTGGGGCCTGGGCACCACCCAGGATGCAAGCAATTGCACGCGGCTCTTGGAAGCCTGCAGCCCTATCGTCTTGGTGTTGGTCTTCGTTCCTCCTTGGTGGAGGAGGCAGAGGAGGGAGGCCTGCGTTGCCGTGGGGGCGGTCCTCACGAGGCTGGTCCCTCCAGCCTCCCTCGCGAGGCTGGTCCTGCCAGCGGTCCTCGCGAGGGAGGTCACGCCATCCCTGGTGAAGGCCATGGTCTTCCCATCATCCGCCGCCTCTTCCTCCTCCTCGGCCATAGTCCCTGTCGTTGCGCTCTGGGCGTCGGCCGATTCGCCCATCTCGCACGGCTCTGAGCTCTTGACATTCTTTGGTGTTGTGGGTGTGGAGGTCGTGGTACATGTAGTACCGTCCGCCCTTGGATGACTCAGGCTGATCCCTGCCTCGCTTGGTGTCCGGTTCCGCCGCTAGCACGACAGCCCCCTTGCGCTTCACGTCTTTGGCCTTGAGCTTCTTTTCTTCCGTGTCGGCTGCCGGAAGCTCGAGGAGGAAGAAATGCCCTTCCTCAGCCCTGGCGCACTTGGTCGCCAAGTTGAACAGCTCCAGGGATGTGCACAGGTCTTCATGGATTGCTAGTTCTTCCTTCATCTTGACGTCGCGCATGCCGTCGGAGAAGGATGAGATGATAGCTTCTTCAGTCACCTTGGGGATCTTGAGGCGAGCGTAGTTGAAGCGTTGGATGTACTTCTGCAGGGTTTCTCCTGCTTGATGCGGCGTAGGTCGCTCACGGCGGGGGGTCGGTCGCGAGTGCCCTGGAAGTTAGCGATGAAGCGGGTGCGCATCTCGCTCCAGGACGAGATCGTGCCGGGAGCCAGGTTCAGGAGCCAGGTGCGGGCGCCGTCCTTGAGCGCCATGGGGAACCAATTCACCATGACCTTCTCGTCTCCGTTGGTGGCTACGATGCCTAGCTCGTAGAGCTGCAGGAACTCCGCGGGGTCCGCTGTGCCATCGTAGCGGGGATGTAGGTCAAGCTTGAACTTGCCTGGCCATGTGACGTCGCGCAGCTCGGGGGTGAAGGCGAGGCAGCCCGCCGTGGCCACCGGCGCCCTTTGCTGGTGCTGGACTCGTTCTTGCGGGTCACCATGCGCCGCCACTAGGAGCAGCACGGGGTCTTGTCGTGGAGGCGCTGGGGCGCGATCTTGGCGCGCCGGCACTGGGAGCACGCGAGCACCTTCCTGGGGACGTGGGATCTCTTGGCAGCTCCCTTCTTACTGCGCAGGCACCGGACATGGAGGGTCTTGCCCTGGGGTTGCGCGCCTTGGAGCCAAGGCACCTTCTTGGGGAGGTGGCGGCGGAGGCGCCTCCTGATCCTCGCTCCCTGCGCGGGACGGAGGGCGAGGCAGCGAGAGAGACCGCAAGGGGGAGCCCCCTGTGGCACTGACGAGCTTGGTGATGCGGGCGAGCTAGTCCTCGTAGAGGTCGTCGACGGGGCGATAGTGCAGGAGCTCCCGCGCCAACAGCAGTGAGGCGTGCACATCCATGGGTGCGCGATGGGCGTGGGACGATGAGCCAGCTGGAGTCAGCGACGGGGTGGCGGTGCGGCCATCCCGCCGCACCGAAGGATCATGGGATGAGGCCTGCTGCTCGTTCCCCGTCGGGCCGGTGGCGGCGTTGGCGGCGGGCGACGGGGAACGACGAGGGGGGCCGCCGACGGGCGCCGTCTGGGCGATGCGAGTGGCGCGAGCAGCTCGGCACGAGCCCAACGAGCATCAGCCATGGACACGACGGAAGATCACACACGAACATCGGAAGAAAGATTCCGGCGCACCCCTACCTGGCGCGCCAAATGTCGGATTTCGGGTTCCGGCAGACCCTTGAGGTTCGAACACTGGGGTGCGCGTGGAGATCTCTCCCCTACCGATCTACGTCCAATCTCTTCGCGTGATTTGAGCTGTAAACAACGAACAACACAAGGGACACAAGGTTTATACTGGTTCGGGCCACCGTTGTGGTGTAATACCCTACTCCAGTGTTTGGTGTGGTGGATTGCCTCAGGGGCTGATGAGGATCAGTACAAAGGAAGAACAGCCTCGCGAGAGGTGTTCTCAAGCCGGTGCAATGAACTGCTAGGGTGAGTTCAGTCGTCTCTCCTTCTCTCTCTGCTAGGGTTCTACCAGATTTCCAGCCGTCCCTCTACTCTGTGGTGGCTAGCTCTATTTATAGAGGCCCTGGGCCTCTCCCCAAATAATTGAGCAGGAAGGGCGCCAACAATTGGCCATTTTGAAGGGAACATCTAGTACAAGTTATCCTGACCAAAGGTGGTCTTCGGCTGCCAAAAGCACTGGTGATGACGCCGTCTTGGGCTCCACGGTGACCTTCGTTCGGCCGTCCGGCTGGTCTTGGTCTCGTTGCACCGGAATGGTAACCTTTGCCTGATGCCTTGGCCTGTGCTTGCCCCATTTGCACCAAAGGGGAAACAAGGACCCTGCACAGGCCGGCGCCCGCCTGGCGCCCTTCTGGCCTTGATCGTCATGGCTTGCGTCATGGGATCCTCACGAGGTACCCTTCCATTGATCTCTCCGCCTCCTCGCGAGCCTGCCTGATGAGGCCGCTCTTGAGGAAGCTTCCTGTCGTCCGCCCCATGAGGCTTGGCCCCTCGTGAGGGTCTTGAGCTTGGGCTGATGAAGATGGGCCGTGCTGGGCCCCCACCTGAGCCACGCCGCAGGCCGCAGGCAGGCAAGTCTGGGGACCCCCGTTCCCAGAACGCCGACACAGACATACTTATATTAGACTCCTGCAGATATTATTTGATCCTCTATTCGGCTTTTCTTTGTGAACACCAAACAGAGCATCAGGGGCTACTGTCTATGCAGTAATATTTTTCCTATATTTTAAATACTTACCTCAAAGCCTGTTAGAAGGCTGGCACAGGCTTCAGTCAGTCCACTCATAATAGTGCGGTGCTCTTTGTCGATGGAAGCACCGCGAAGCGCTCCCAGCAGGTCGTTCGGTGCCTCTGGTTAGACAGAGGTCACCGGCACGAACAGCTTGCCCCTCTTGGAAGGGGGCCGCCTGCCCGAGTCCGGAACCACTGGAGGTTCCGACGCAGTGTTCGGCTGAGGGCCAAACTTCGAGCCCCGGGGAGCCTAGCTCCCTTTGCTCCAGGAGTCCGGAAGGTCGCCTTGAGGCGCCTCCGGGACTACCTCCCCCCGGCTCAGTGCCCCTGGAGATAATACCTCCGCATTTTCTATAGGGCGAGGAGAGGAGGCAGATGGAAGCGGATCGCTATCCATATCCGACGAGTCCAAGGAACCGTCCGACGAAGATACGTCGATACGGGCTCGGGGTGGGATGCATGATCTTATTCGACGTTAGGAGAAGCAGTGCAACAATAGCATGCTATGAGTTACTCTAGTATCCGAATACTTACGACTTCGCCAGGGGCTTGGCCCTGAGTAACCACTCGTCTTCGCCATCGGCGGTGGTGGTGGAACAGTCCGGAAGGAGAGTCCTTCCCTTCTTGGACCCTTCGGCCTCCCTAGTTGGGGCGGCCTTCCTTTTCTTGTCTCCCCCGGCTGGAGGGGGAGTGTATTCATCTTCCTCCGCGTTTTCATGGGAGGAGGGCGTCTCGGAGTTATCTTACGATGAGTCCGATACCACCTGGCGCCGGGAACTCCTTCGGGTTCCCTTGGCCTTCTTCTTGGTCTTCTCCGACACCTCATAAGGAGCCGGAGTCCGCATCTCCGTCAGGAGAGCGTCCGCAGGGTCTTCAGGCAGAGGGGCTGGACAGTTAATCTGCTTTGATGTCTCCACCCAGTCCTGTCAAAGGCATGGGAGCTCAGACCCCGCACATGGTTAAGCTATGGGAAATAAATACCCTACCAGATGTACAGAACTTAACGGATTCACAGGGCGCTTCGCGCGTAGCCCGCGGTCCTTGATAAGAGAAGGAGGGAGCTCGGCGCCCTTGAACATCACCTTCTAGATGTCCTTATGCATCGTGTCATAGAGCTCGCGTAGAGTCTGGTGCTGGGCCGGGTCAAACTCCCATAAGTTGAAAGCCCATTTTTTTTGAATATGTACTGCAAGGCAACAGCCTCACAGCTCTTTATTGAAAACAGCAAAGTAACACAGTCATGTTACAAGTCAAATACAAGAAAAAAAGAAGAAGATAGAAATATTTACAACCCAAGCAGGGTAAAACACACTAACTAAGGGAGGTTAGAGATCCAGGTTAGAAGGCTATCCTTGTATTTACATTTTATCCTATGAGAAAGAAGAGTTATGTCATGGATAAAGTTGTGCCTCCAGGCTCTGAAAGATGGTCTCTCATTCCTGAAAACCTTGCCATTCCTCAAGATCCAAATGTTCCAAGCTGCTGTAAAGACCACTTCAGTGAAGAAACGATGCCCAAAATCCTTCCTAGCCTTTACAGCCATGTTGTAGGTTGTCATCCTAGGTTGGGGATCCCAATGAATCTGCAAGTAATTCCAGACTCTAACACTAAAATTACAAGAGAAGAACAAATGTGCACAGTCTTCATGGATGAGATATGGACATAAGACACAAGTATGATCCTCCACATGCCAATGCCTCCTCTGTAACATGTATCTGGTGTTTAAACGATCCCTTAGCAGAAGCCATCCAAACATTTTGATTATCAAGGTGCATGAAGATTTCCAAATCCATTGGAAAATTGGATCTACAACAATATGTTGATGCTCATGCACATAAAAGGATTTAGGTCTAAAGCAGCCTTTATAAAAAGGCCATATCCATGTATCATGATCTTCAGAGCAAGTATAAGCATTTGTCAATTGTTGGAGACATTCAAGTTTAGCAAAGGCTTGTGTAGAGAGGGGCAGATGCAAATTTGACAGAAACTCCTGGGAAAGCACATCAGACACTGAAAGATGTTCATCAATAACAAAAGAGAAGAGCCTGGGAAATTTTTCACTGAGGCAAGAACCCTTAAGCTGAACCACGCATCTGTCAGTCCAAAAGAGAATAGACCTGCCGTCTCCCAACGATGGATTAGCCAGCTGACAATATTTATGAGCCAATTTGAACACATCACGCCACCAAAAGGACCCACAGAGGCTGGTAGTATGAGGGATAGAGCTGCCATAGTAGGCATTCCAGATGAGACCAACCCAGGGGATGTCATGATGATTATAAAACTTGTGCAAGAACTTCATAAGTAAGGCCTCATTCTGCACCCTGAGGTTTAGCGCACCAAGACCCCCTTTATTTTTTGGTAGGCATACCAACTCCCAAGTGGCCAGAGATTGTCTTGGGGTATCAGAGTTCCCTCTCCATAGGCCTTGTCTCTGGATCCTTTCGATTTGTTTCAGAATTCCAGGTGGGATGACAAGTGTGCACAGGAAATATATGGGCATTGATGTTAAAACAGACTGGAGCAATTGCAACCTACTACCTTTGTCGGATTTCGGGTTTCGGCAGACCCTTGAGGTTCGAACACTGGGGTGCACACAGAGATCTCTCCCCTACCGATCTACGTCCAATCTCCTCACGTGATCTAAGCTAGAAACAACGAACAACACAAGGGACACGAGGTTTATACTGGTTTGGGCCACCGTTGTGGTGTAATACCCTACTCCAGTGTGTGGTGTGGTGGATTGCCTCAGGGGCTAATGATGAACAGTACAAAGGAAGAACAGCCTTGCGAGAGGTGTTCTGGAGCTGGTGCGATGAACTGCTGGGGTGAGTTCAGTCACCTCTCTCTCTCTCTCTCTCTCTCTCTCTCTCTCTCTCTCTCTCTCTGCCTGGGCTCTACCAGATCTCTGGGTGTTTTCTCGATGTCTCTACTCTGTGGTGGCTAGCTCTATTTATAGAGGCCCTGGGCCTCTCCCCAAATAATGAGCGGGAAGGGCGCCAACAATTGGCCATTTTGAAGGGGAACATGTAGTACAAGTTATCCTGACCAAACATGGTCTTCGGCTGCCAAGAGTACTGGTGATGACGCCGTCTTGGGCTCCACGGTGACCTCCGTCCTGCCGATCTGCTGGTCTTGGTCTCATTGCACCGAAAAGGCAACCTTTGCCCGACGCCTTGGCCTGTGCTCGCCCCCTTTGCACCAAAGAGGAAACAAGGACACTGCGCAGGCCGGCGCCCGCCTGGTCTCGATCGTCATGGCTTGCGTCACGGGCTCTCCCCACCTTGATCTCTCCGCCTCCTCGCGAGCCTGCCGGACGAGGCTGCCTCTGAGGAAGCTTCCTGTCGTCCTCCCAGCGAGGCTTGGCCCCTCGTGAGGGTCTTGAGCTTGAGCTAATGAAGATGGGCCGCGCTGGGCCCCCACTTGAGCCATGCCGCAGGCCGCGGGCAGGCAAGTCTGGGGACCCCCGTTCCCAGAACGCCGACAGTAGCCCCCGGGCCCAAGGCGCGCCCGGGCTTGGCCTAGCAGGAAAGCGAAGGGGCAAGCGTGAAGCGCCGCGGGCCCCAACAGCCTGCGACCTTGGGCACCGCGTGGCGATTGATTGGACGTGGGCGTCTGCGCTTCCCCACGACACCTTGGCAACTACATGACTTGACAAGTCCCTGCATGCAGAGAAAACGGTCATGATTACCTGCGATCGTGGTGCTCGACGGTTGGCCTCCTCTGGCTATAAGTACGGGGCTGGGAGAGCCCCTTCAGTCCATCCCTTCCTGCTGCTCCTTCCCTTCTTCTTCCTTGTTCTTGATTCTCCTCACGCCAATGGCACCAATCCGCTGGTTCTCTGCAGAGGAGAAAGGAAAGGCCCCCCGAGAGGGTCCTGATCCACTTCCGCCGAGGAAGCGGCTGGTCCTCCGCCACCAAGATGAGGGTGCTCAGGAGGAGGCACCGAGGCGCTGGTACGAGCGGCCGCCTCCTAGGTACCCGCTACCCTTGCACGCCCTCGTCGTAGGTCCTGCGGGAGGAGGCGTCGAGCAACATAGACGGTGCCGCCGTCGACGCCGGCGAGTCGCGGTGGTGCGTGTGTTTCCTCCTGGAGTCCGCGTCGAACGCTCCTCTCGCGAGCTCGTGCTCCATGCCGCCATGCCTCCAAGCTCTTGGATTCGCCTCCCTCCTTCCTTCGCCTTCGAGATGCCGCTGAGCGGGGCTCTGGAGCTCTGGCTGCAGCACCCTTGCGACCGGAGCGGAGGTCGCGGTCGTCGCTCCAGGCAAGGTCTTCATGACCCGGGGCTGGGGCGAAATCGCCCGGGTCCGCCGGACGGTAGGCTCCCTCATAATTCATCTTGAATACGACGTCGCCTCCCTGATGCTCTTCAAGGTCTTCGATGCTGAAGGACGCCGGCTGGAGTGCTACCCCAGGGAGAGCGGCAGGGGTGATGACCCGATGAGGACCTGGCCTGCCCGTCGGCCCTCCAGTAGCTCCTCAAGCAGCAACGGAGGAGCTGGGGAATTCAGTGGCTCCCCTGAGCTTCTCGCGACTCCGGAGATGAGCGATGACAGCTACGAGCCCCCGAGCTCGCGCGGCGCTCGGAGCGGGGCGGCTGCGTCCAGCCGTCGGCGCCACTGATCTGGATGGGGTTGGCGTCGACGTTGGGCAGCCCACTGTTGATGATGGCATCCCTCGCGGCGGTGCGGGCGATTAGCGTTCCTTAGGATTAGAACTCTTGTTCCCTGCGTGGAATTGAAGCAACGCCCCGTGGGGGTATGTAAGGCGTCTGCCATGTCTTTTATGAATATTATACCCTTAATATGAATCAATGCGAGGCGCTTGTCCTGTCTCATCTCGGCTCCCCCTTTCTATCCTCGCGAGGACTTGGCGCTCTACGCTGACAGGTCCCAGTCCCCAGGCAGGCTTCAGCCATCGCTGGTACGCCAGGTCGCGATGCCGTGGTCAAGGCCAGGAGGTGAGCGGCCCGAGGTCCGGTAAGAGCCCCTGTGTCAGTGTCAAAACCGGCGGATCTCGGGTAGGGGGTCCCGAACTGTGCGTCTAGGACGGATGGTAACAGGAGGCAAGGGATACGAAGTTTTACCCAAGTTCGGGCCCTCTCGGTGGAGGTAAAACCCTACGTCCTGCTTGATTAATATTGATGATACGGGTAGTACAAGAGTAGATCTACCACGAGATCGGAGAGGCTAAACCCTAGAAGCTAGCCTATGGTATGATTGTTGACGTGTATGTTGTCATACGGACTAAAACCCTCCGGTTTATATAGACACCGGAGAGGGTTAGGGTTACACAAAGTTGGTTACAATGGTAGGAGATCTGCATATCCGTATCGCCAAGCTTGCCTTCCACGCCAAGGAAAGTCCCTTCCGGACATGGGACGGAGTCTTCAATCTTGTATCTTCACAGTCCAGGAGTTCAGCTGAAGGTATAGTCCGGCCATCCGGACACCCCCTAATCCAGGACTACCTCAGTAGCCCCTGAACCAGGCTTCAATGAGGACGAGTCCGGCGCGCAGATTGTCTTCGACATTGCAAGGCGGGTTCCCCCTCCAAGTACTTCATAGAAGATTTTGAACATAAAGATAGTGTCCAGCTCTGCAAAATAAGTTTCCACATATTTCCATAGAGAGAATAATATTTACACAAATCTAATCTGCTGACGTATTCCGTAGCGTGACACACCACGGCCAAGCCTTTATCCGAGTCGTTTCATTATCCCACCTCAGCGTGTCATGCGAGGCGGTTTCCTTGGCACGTCTTGTTAAAGCAGAGATCATGGCCCCTTATTCCGGGATTCTCATCAATACGGGCGTGGGTAACCCAACCGCTTCTAGGACTCCTAGATTATAGGCAAGTCCAAACGGACACGGAGAGGACGCTTGATATTCACCCTCTTTATAAAGGGACAAGGCCTTTATATTTCCCTCCCGTGCTTAATCGAATCCTTCCCCCACCTCAAGCTCAAAATGCCCGAAGTTCAGGTCAGGTGCTCCGAACCTTCAGTCATGTCCGGGTCTAGCCTTCAAGGCCGATGGGTGCCTTCCTTCGTCACGAAAGAAGACATCAAAAGGTTGAGGGAGGCCAGATATCTGACCGTCGAGATTTTGCATCGGCTGCCTCCCCGAGGGCAGGCTGTCCCCACCCCCGAACCTAACGAAAATGTCGTGTTCGTCTCCCACTTCCTTCAAGGCCTAGGCCTCGCTCTGGATCCTTTCGTAAGGGGTTTGATGTTTTACTGTGGGCTAGACTTTCATGATCTAGCTCTGGACTCCTTTCTTCATATCATGACATTTATTGTCATGTGCGAGGCCTTCCTCCGGGTTACACCTGACTTTGGCCTATGGCTCAAGACCTTTGAAGTGAAGTAGAAGATGATCGAGGGGCAACATGCAGCGTGTGGAGGTGCCTCAATACGCAAGATGACGGGAGCTCCGTGGCCCAAAGGTTCCATCCCAGAGGTGTCTGAATTGTGGCAACAAGAGTGGTTCTACGTCACGGCTCCTAGAAGTGCCAAGTGGGCGGCTCCCCCTATTTTCCGCTCGGGCCCCCCACCACAGCTGATGTCATGGATCAGCAGAGGTCTGAGCTGGGGGCTAGCCAAGGACGTGCCTATACTGCAAAGTCGCATTTGAGATCTCTTCAATGGAGATTTCAGTTTGGTTGCGGTAATACAGGTTATGCTGGTTCGTCAAGCCCAGCCTTGCAAACGCCGGCCTCTTCGCCTGTGGGAGTTCAATCCCGAGGGACCGTGTGCCATTCAAAATTTCCTCGGTCTGACGCACGAGGAGATGTACAAGTCATTCTTCGGACCTCAAGTGGAGTGTCCGGAGATCACCGAGGACATGGGCCTGAGTAGTAACCGCGCCGCCGATGAGGTAAGGCATCTTCTGGCCGAACATCTCTCTTCGTTACGAAGTTATTTCTGAAAGTTCGCTTTTTGACCAGGGCTGGCTAACAAAGGTGAAGTTGATTCGGTGTTCGGCCCCCCTCCTTGAGGGTTTGGAAAATCCGGTATTGGAAAAGATGCTCCAGACCGCACCTTGCCCGGAGCCCTTGAAGGAAGACACTGTGGAGGATAATGCGGGCCCCCAACGCTGCCCACTCTAGCCGAGGGAGCGAGCGTCTCCATGAAGGAAGGCGACCAGAAGAGGAAAAGAACTGCACCCGGGGATTCGGAAGCCGAAGCTTCCAAACGGGAGAAGAAGTCTCCCACAGAGGGTCCTACCTCAGAGGGCGCCGTTGCCGCACAAAGTCCGCGGGGGGATCAATTCTCCCGCGAGTCGTAAGTGACCCGAAATACTTTTAATGGTACAGATATGCCATCTTTTTCTTCTGAGAAAATAACCACCGCATATATTTTTGCAGTTCGGGCCTTAGCCCCTCTCAAATGAGCTCGTCTTCGGGGGATCTTCTTCCAGAGATGATGGAGAGCGAAACGCCTCCTCCGGACTCCTCCGCGCTAGAAGCGGGCGACCCTGAAGTGTCGTCGCGGAGGGCCTCTCCGAGTCTGATGAGGCCAGAAGATAATCCCATTGACCCCTGAAGCTCCCAGTGTCCGGCTCCCGAAGAGAGCAGACAAAAGAGTCCGACACCGTCTGGTGTGTGATCGGATGTTCTGAGGGAGTTGGTGGGGCGAGCGGCCATCTCAGATGAACACCGTGTGCTGATGAACATGGTGATGGAGAGAATATCGTCCGCCGAAAGCAGATTGCATGAAGCTTTTATGAGTCTACTGACAGGCTTTGAGGTACGTAAAAGAATGTATGATAGTCCTGCACATGCTAGGAGTGCCCTGTGTAGATAGTAGCCCCTGAGACTCTGGTTGTCGTCAGAAATGACAATGAACAAAGGATCATATTCCCAGGTAATAACCATACTGCCTCTATGTGTAGGTGATGGAAGCTCTGGTGGCTAGCCGGACTAGCGAGTTTGCCCATTTAAAACGGCAGTTGGATGCGGCAGACGCCGACATCGAGCTTGTTAACAAAAGGCTTGATGAGGTACATGGTAAGTGTCATTATCTGGTAAACGTCACATAGGAAGAGCAGCATGATGCCAGTATCTTTAATATGTTGTGACTGCAGATGGAGCTGCCACTGTTGAAGCCTTACGGGCAGAACTTGCCCGAGCCAAGGAACAAGCGAGGTTGGGTAATGCGCCTGCTGTGAAGGCGACCGAAGAGTTGCAAGCCGAGAAGGCCGCGCATGGTGAGACCCGAGACAAGATGGCCAAGATGGCTATAGAATTAAAAGCCGCCGCCGACCGTTGCCGGGTTCTTGAAAAGTAAAACCAAGCGAAGGAATCGGACCTTCAGAAGGCTGCTGCGACAAAAAAGGATCTCCGCTCTACTATGAGGGCAAAGAAGGAGGAGCTGCGGGAAGCCGGGGATATTGTAGCTGGGAAATCCTTTATGTTGCGGAGGAAATTCGGAGATCCACGGTATGCCCCTCTGGATCGGCTGTGGAGTTCGGAGGATGTGTATATGGATTTGGCGGCAAGCGCTGCCGATGCGGCCAAGTACTTCCAGGGCCAGACGGACCGTGAAGTAGACCAGCTGTTTTGGAGACAATTCCATTCTCCCGAGCCTCCACTTTCATTGACTGACCAATTAGCCAAATGGGCCGAACTAAATAGGTTGTCCGGACTCTCCATGAGGTCTGTTGTGGATCAGCTGTGGCCGGAAAGGTCAAAACCGAGCAGCTATTTCGGCTTGGTGCAGCAGGTCCTTAACGTGGTGCCACGCATTGATGCGATGTGGAGGTCGGCGTGCATATAGGGTGCATGGATGGCCTTTGCCCATGTTAAGGCATACTGGGCGGAGATGGATGCTACCAATGTTGCAGCGCGGGATTCGGCTATAGGCCGAAAGGCTGCTGAGCACTACTTTGAAGAAGTTCTTGAGGGTGCCTGTTTGATAGAGACCCAGTGATCAAAAAATGTTATGTTTGAGTGATATGTAATCTCATTCTAAGCGAAATGCTTTTATGAATTTTTATAAGGCTATTTTTACACTTTTGCCTGAAAGTAATATGATGCCTCCTGGGCGGCCGTTTATGTATACAGGCGTATAACCTGAAAGATTGCAGTCGTTGGCTTCAACCCCCATGCATATAATGCGGACATGCTCGCAAAAACACGCGTTCACACTTAACCCAACGTCTTGGTCCTATTAAGGAGGTGATAGCGGAGCGAGTGAGGCAACCAGACTATAATGCTTTAGCACTTTCACTTAGCCATAGGAGTTTGACAGTGGGGCTACTAGATAGCCCCTGGTGGCACCGCACTATCCCAATTCCGAGGTGTGTACATGCCTGGCCGGAAAACGGCCCTTCGTTAAGGCGGAGGAATTCTAACATTCCCACAGGTCATCGAGTGGTTGACCAGTCTCACGCTATATCATGACAGTCAATTTTCGGCTTTCTCTACTGAGGTACTCGTCCGGATGAACCAGGGCACAATCGCAGTAGTTCTCCTGGTGCTACCTTAGCCGGCAAGGCGGAACGTAAGGCACCAAAACACAGGAGCCGGGCAAACCCAACATTTTACCAAAGACAATGATTCGGAGCTGATGCATATAGGGCCAAACTCGCGACGCCGAACACTCCCTAAGGTATTCA
Source organism: Triticum aestivum (assembly GCF_018294505.1). Classification (NCBI taxonomy): domain Eukaryota; kingdom Viridiplantae; phylum Streptophyta; class Magnoliopsida; order Poales; family Poaceae; genus Triticum; species Triticum aestivum. The sequence continues at coordinate 494,802,255 of NC_057809.1, read as the reverse complement.
GTCTTTGTGGTATAAACCGGGCCTAAATAGTGGCCTTTGTAAGAAGCCCCTTGTGTCCAGGTACGTGCATTGTTCTGGCATGGCCACATGCCAAGACGCCAACATCCTTCTCAACAGTGGATATGTGTCAACAAGAGAGAGTAAAAAAGGTTTACGCAGGGTCTTAATCTAAAAATAATCCTTGGAGTGGGTCCCTGCTGCACGTCTGCGCCTGTGTCTCCGTTGTGCCGTATCCTGGACGGGTGTGGCATGATGATCGTCTGTAAAAGAGAGGAAGTTAAGTAAAAAAGTCATCGTGCAAAAAGATAGTTTTTAAAGAAACCATGTAAATTTCAAGATGATAAGAAGTTGCCACTTGTCAGCGCGGGTTGAGCCCCTTGTATTGACAAATGGGGGTGTGACCATTTATTCCGTATAAATAGTGGCGCCGGACTTGATTAGTTGTATCTGAGGTCTTGACGACCTATTGGATGATTTCGCTTGTCCGGGCGCCTTTAGTGTGCGGCTGCCAAGGCAGCCTCACTCTCTTCGGCGCGCAGAGATTGCTTGATATTTCCGTGCACTGTAATGATGCCACGTGGACCGGGCATCTTGAGTGTGAGGGTGGCGTAGTGTGGCATTGCATTAAAGCGAGCGAAAGCTTCGCGTCCGAGCAGTGCTTGATAGCCACTTTGAAATGAAGCGATGTGGAAAGTTAAATGCTCGCGACGGAAGTTGTCGGGGGAGCCGAATATAACTTGTAGTAGGAGGGAGCCTGTACAACGAGCCCCTGGGCCTGGCGTTACTCCTTTAAAGGTAGTATTGCTATGGCGAATTTGTGTTGGGTCTAACCCCATCCCGCGGATTGTATCCTGATATATTAGGTTTAGGCTACTGCCGCCGTCCATCAAGACTCTTGTGAAGTGATATCCGCCAATTACCGGGTCTAATACCAGGGCCGCCCATCCTGCGTGTCGGATACTTGCTGAGTAATCGCGATGGTCGAAAGTGATCGGTTGAGATGACCAGTGGCAGGACTTCGTGGTGACAGGCACTTGGATATATTTTCCTGGGAGTGCTGCGTTGTTTTTTCCCTTGATTACGTGTAACACGTTTACCGTTTTGACTTCTGGTGGAAATTTCTTTTGTTCCCCCGTGTCTTGCTTGGGGAGCTCGTCCTTGTCTTCACTTGGTGTATCCTCCCCCTTGTGTACGGCATTGAGCTTGCCGGACTGCTTGAAGACCCAACATTCTCTATGGGTATGATTAGCAGGTTTGCCAGGGGTACTATGAATCTGATATACTTGGTCCAGAATTTTGTTGAGGCTGGACAATTCATCCCTGGTGCCTTTAGGGGGCGGCTTTTGACCTGGCCGAGAGCTTTTGAATCCGACATTTACTGTCGTGCCCTTCGTGCTGTCTTCTTTATTCCGGTGTTTGTTATTGCTGTTGCGCTGTGATTTCCCGTTTCCATCTCTAAATTCAGATGTGCTGGGGTCGCTGGTGCTGCATCTGGCTAGCCAGCTGTCCTCACCCGCGCAAAAGCGGGTCATGAGGTTTGTCAGTGCGGCCATCATTCTCGGCTTATTTTGGCCGAGGTGTCTGGCGAGCCATTCATCACGGACGCTATGCTTGAAAGCTGCCAAGGCTTCGGCGTCCGGACAGTCGACAATCTGGTTCTTTTTAGTAAGAAACCTGTTCCAAAGCTTTCGGGCTGACTCTCCGGGTTGTTGAGTTATATGACTCAAATCGTCCGCATCCGGAGGTCGGACATAAGTCCCTTGAAAATTTGCCCGAAAGGCGTCTTCGAGATCTTCCCAACTTCCAATCGAGCTTTCGGGTTGGCCTTTGAGCTAGTGACGAGCTGGCCCTTTGAGCTTGAGGGGTAGGTACTTGATGGCGTGGAGATCATCCCCTCGAGCCATATGGATATGAAGGATGTAGTCCTCAATCCAGACCCCAGGGTCTGTTGTTCCGTCGTATGCCTCTATGTTTACGGGCTTGAATCCTTCTAGAAATTCATGGTCCAGCACCTCATCGGTGAAGCATAGGGGATGTGCGGCACCCCTGTAGCTGGGTGTACCGCGTTGTTCGGATGTTTGTTGTGTTGCATTGTATGCTGGGGCGCGCTTGCGTGGTCCATAGATGGATCTTGTTGCGTCGTCCTTTGGGTGCGAGCCCTCGCATGGGTCGCGTATTGTATTGTGAGCGGCATTGTATGCCGATCTGTGTTGGTAGAGGGGTCGTCTATCCGACTAGGTGGCTGCTTTGATATTTGTTTGTGGGGGTTCTGAGGCCTCCTCATCGAATTCGGGTAGCAGCTTCCGCTTTGGGTAGCTCTTGGAGGGGCGATTGTCGCCGTACCTTGCTGCGGTGTTGAGTATTTTACTCCATCTGATTTGGAGTGTGTCTTGCGCGGCTTTGAGCCTTTGCTTCTGCTTTTTCAGACTCCTCGCGGTGGCAACAAGCCTTTTACGGGCAGTCTGCTACTCCGGGTGTCTGTCCGGCGTTATGTCGTCCGGACCATTAGCCTTGATAGGATTTGTTTGTTCGATTTGATTATCCGGATTGCCGTTGTCCGGCAGCGGTTCGCCCTGCTCTAGCGCTGGGTCTGTATGATCGCTATTTCTGAGGCGGGATTTTGGGTGGCGCTTGCGTCGCCGCTTTCACTGCTTTTCGAGGGAACAAGCTTTCGGTGCGTCCTTCCGCTCCTCGTCGTCATCTTTTGGTGCGTCCACCATGTATACGTCATATGACGAGGTGGCGTTCCAGGGTCCAATGGGCGCTGGTTCTTCATCGTCTCCTTCATCAGCGTCCATACCGTCGATGTCTGCGGAGTCGAAGTCGAGCATGTTGGTTAAATCGTCGACAGTGGCTACAAAGTGGGTGGTGGGTGGGCTTTGAATTTCTTCATCGTCCGAATTCCAACCTTGCTGACCGTAGTCCGGCCAGGGCTCTCCTGATAAAGAGAGAGACTTTAGTGTTTTTAGAATGTCGCCGAAAGGCGAGTGCTAAAAGATGTCCATGGCCGTAAACTCCATAATCGACGCCCAATCGGATTCGATCGGCAGGGGCGCGGAGGGTTCGGAGTCCGAAGAGGGGTCCGGCTCCTTGGAGTCACAAGTCATGCAGAGTACGGGGCTGGTGTTTGGCTCAATCGCCGTTGAGATCGCAGCCCCCGAGGTGGCGTCCAACCGCCCATCCTTGATCGGCGAGTTGGCTCTGAATTAAGGGTCGGAGCCGATGCGGGTGCGGCCTCCAGGGCACTGTTCGGCGGCAGAGCTAGATCATGCTCGTCGTGACAGTGCGGCACGCTCGGTAGTGGCTCGAATCTGTCGAAGATCAAGTCCCCGCGGATGTCAGCCATGTAGTTTAAACTTCCAAATCTGACCTGACAGCCAGGGGCATAGCTTTTGATCTGCTCTAGACGGCCGAGCGAATCAGCCCGCAGTGCGAAGCCGCCGAAGACGAAGATCTGTCCGGGGAGGAAGGTCTCACCCTGGACTGCATCGCCATTGATGATCGTAGGAGCCATCGAGCCTGACGGCGATGACACAGAGGAACTCTCAATGAAAGAACCAATGTCGGTGTCAAAACCGGAGGATCTCGGGTAGGGGGTCCCGAACTATGCGTCTAGGCCGGATGGTAACAGGAGGCAAGGGACATTTTACCCAGGTTCGGGCCCTCTCGGTGGAGGTAAAACCCCACGTCCTGCTTGATTAATATTGATGATACGGGTAGTACAAGAGTAGATCTACCATGAGATCGGAGAGGCTAAACCCTAGAAGCTAGCCTATGGTATGATTGTTGACGTGTATGTTGTCCTACGGAGTAAAACCCTCCGGTTTATATAGACACCGGAGAGGGTTAGGGTTACACAAAGTCGGTTACAATGGTAGGAGATCTTCATATCCGTATCGCCAAGCTTGCCTTCCACACCAAGGAAAGTCCCTTCCGGACACGGGACGGAGTCTTCAATCTTGTATCTTCAAAGTCCAGGAGTCCGGCTGAAGGTATAGTCCGGTCCTCCGGACACCCCCTAATCCAGGACTCCCTCCCCCGAGTCGCGATGCTCGGGAGGTCCCCTTTAGCGCTCAAGCAGCCCTCGCGGGGCGAGAATGGAAGGTAACGTCACCGTGACAGAGTCGCACTGGGCGAGGGTTTTGTGCTGCGTTGGTCCAACTCTTGTAAGGGCGTGACTTATCTCTTGAGTTAGGTGTAGTTCCTCGATGAAGCACCTGGCCCGAGTGGTGGCATCTGAGGCACTGCTGGGTTAGGTCCTCGCGAGCTTCTTCCCACTCCCCTGCACTTTCCTTAATGCTCTACGTCCTCAGGTCCCGGCCCTCGAGCAAGGTCAGCCGCCACTGGTATGACAGGTCGCGATGTCGTGGGTCAAGGCCAGGGGGTGAGGGCTGGAGAGCCAGTAGGAGCCCATGAGTCGCGATGCTCAGGCACCCCCCTTTTAACGTGCAAGCGGTCCGTGCCAGAGAGAGGGAGAGACAGCTCGCGATGTCCCTAGCATTGCTCATGGAGTAGGTCCTGCACACCAGTCATAAAGAGAAACAAGACCTGTTGTTACGGTTACCAGCCAACATTTGGTCGCTCCAGGGGAGTGATTGGGGCACTGAGGGCCTGGTGAGGTGGCACCTTGTGGGGCTGCCGCGGCCAGAGCTCGACCACTCAGATTTTTTGGCGTTGCAGGGACGGACCTGTGCGCAGATGCCGTGCCAGAGCAAGCGGCTCCATAGGTAGGCGTCAATCGAGCAGGCGATTAGGTTGGGTATGTTAAGCACGCAAGAGGAAATTCATTTTAAGTAGACGCAGGAAAAGCATACGCCGCAGAGCCAGGCCCGAGCAGCTCGGGGATGATGCAGCCCGAGGGGCGCCCTCGACAAGGTAAGTAAAGAGCATAAGCAAAACGGATACATGCCGCAGGGACGGACCCACGCGGCCTGGGGATGATGCAGCCCTGTGGGCGCTCCCAGCTAAAAACGGAACTTGGAAAGATGTCACCTGGTGCCGTTGAAGATGAAGTGGTGCTGAAGAAGCGGGCGATGTGCGATGAAGACGTCGACCCTCACGAGCCCCAGGCCCAGGAGCCTCGGGGGGCTCTGGGGGCACAGGTGGGTCTCCGAGAGCCATCTCCATATCCGCCAGGATCGTACCATGCCTCACCTCCTGAGCCTCCAGAATGCTCCTCGGCAGGCGCCGATGAGCGGCGACCGCGTTCGGCAGGCCGAAAGGCATGCGAACATAGCTGTGAGGCGGACCCTCGCAACGCCTCGCGCGCGAAGGCCAGAGGCACTCCTGAGACGCGGCTCGGTTGAGCCCCGGTACGTCTATGCAGACGCGCAACCCACCATCCTCGCCTGGATGTGGGGCCATGGCGGACAGGCGGCGGCTACCGCGCATGACCCTCGACTCCTGTAGCTCGTGAGTGTTGCTTGCGATGAACTCTGAGGGTCTGGTCTTCCTTGCCTTGTACCTTCCTGAGGGAAACGTGCCTGGAAGCACCCTCCAAGTGGTGCCCGAGCGCCTCCCTCATGACCTGGGCAAAGTCGGTGGCTCTCCAAGAAAGAGCCCCCGAGCCCTGCCTGAGGAGGGCGCTGGGCGCGCCTTCCTATGCGAGAGAGGGTGGCGCTCCCTGATTGGGAGCAGATCCTGACCCAACACCTCCGGAGGTGCCTGCCTCCTGATGGCTTGGGCCAGGCGAAGCCTTCTTCTTCTTGGGGGTCGCCTCGGGGAGTCTTCCGTTTCCGCGGTCCGGGTCTTCGATTGCTGCGGCTTGGAATGCGCGCTCAAGTGAACACACTGCGTCCCTTTCTTCACAGGGTACGAAGATGACTCCACCACTTCCTGGCATCTTGAGGACATTGTATCCATGGTGAGTCACTGCCATGAACTTGGCCTGGGCTGGGTACCCGAGGATGGCGTTGTATGGCAGACGGATGTGGGCGACGTCGAAGTCGATGAGCTCGGTGCGGTAGTTGTTGCGCTGCCCGAAGGTGACTGGAAGGCGAACCTGCCCTATCGGGATAGTGGAACCATCAGTGACCCCTGAGAAGGGCTTGGTTGGCTGAAGCTGATCGTACGACACTTGGAGATTGTCGAACGTCTCGACGGACAGGATGTTGAGTCCTACTCCGCCGTCAATGAGGGTCCTGGTGACCTGCACGTTGCTGATGACTGGGGAGCAAAGCATCGGGAGGACTCCGGCCGTTGCCGCGCACTTGAGCTGATCCGCTGAGCTGAACGCAATAGCGCACGTGGACCACCTGAGAGGGCGCGTGGCCTCAAGCTTGGGGAGGACTGCATTCACCTCGCGAGCAAACTGCTTGAAGATGCGTTGTGAGGCTGGGGCCTGCGCGCCACCCAAGATGCAAGCGATTGCGTGTGGCTCCTGGAAGCCCCCAGCCCCCTCATCCTGATGTTGGTCTTCGTTCCTCCTTGGTGGTCGCGGCAGAGGAGGAAGGCCTGCGTTGCCGCGCAGGCGATCCTCACGAGGCTGATCTCTCTAGCCTCCCTCGCGAGGCTGGTCCTACCAGTGATCCTCGCGAGGTCGGTCACGCCACCCTTGGCGAGCGCCACAGTCTTCCCATCGTCCGCCACCTCTTCCTCCTCCTCGTCCATAGCCCTTGTCGTAGCGCTCAGGGCGTCGGCCGACACGTCCATCTCTCACGGCCCTGAGCTCTTGACATTCGTTGGTGTTGTGGGTGTGGAGGTCGTGGTACACGCAGTACCGGCAGCCCTTGGATGACTCGGGCTGATCCCTGCCTCGCTTGGTGTCTGGCTCTGTTGCAAGCACGACAACCCCCTTGCGCTTCACGTCCTTGGCCTTGGGCTTCTTCTCTTCCGGGTCGGTAGCCGGGAGTTCGAGGAGTGAAAGGCTCCCTTCCTCAACCCTAGCGCACTTCGTCGCCAAGTTGAACAGCTCCAGGGATATGCACAGGTCTTCATGGATTGCTAGCTCCTCCTTCATCTTGACATTGTGTACGCCATCGGAGAAGGCCGAGATGATGGCTTCTTCAGTCACCTTGGGGATCTTGAGGCGAGCGTTGTTGAAGCGCTGGATGTATTTCTGCAGGGTTTCCCCTTGCTGCTGCTTGATGCGGCGCAGATCGCTCACGGCCGGGGGCCGATCGCGAGTGCCCTGGAAGTTGGTGATGAAGCGAGTGCGCATGTCGTCCCAGGAGAAGATTGTGCCAGGAGCTAGGTGCGGGCCCCGTCCTTGAGTGCCATGGGAAACCAGTTCGTCATGACCCTTTCGTCTCCGTTGGCGGCCTCGATTCATAGCTCGTAAAGCTGCAGGAACTCCGTCGGGTCCACCGTGCCATCGTAGCGAGGGGGAAGGTCAGGCTTGAACTTGCCTGGCCATGCGACATCGCGTAGCTCGAGGGTGAGGGAACGACAGCCTGTTGTGGCCACCGGTGCCTTTTGCTGGTACTAGGCTTGCTCATGGGGATTATAGCGCGCCGCCACTTGGAGCAGAGCAGGGTCTTGGCGTGGAGGTGCAGGGACGCGATCTTGGCGCGCCGGCGCTGGGAGCGCGTGAGCACCTTCTTGGGGACGAGGGATCTCTTGGCAGCTCCTTTCTTGCTGCGCAGGCGCCGGGCGCGGAGGGTCTCACCCCGGGCTGCGCGCCTGGGAGCTAGGGCGCCTCCTTGCAGAGGAGGTGGTGTAGGCACCTCCTGATCTTCGCCTCCTGCGTGGAATGGAGGGCGAGGCAGCGAGAGGGACGGCAAGGGGGAGCCCCCTGCGGTGCGGACGAGCTCGGTGATGCGGGCGAGCCAGTCTTCGTAGAGGTCGTCGACGGGGCAGTAGTGCAAGAGTTCTCTTGCTAGGAGCAGCGCGGGGTGCGCGTCTGTGGGGGCGCGACGGGCGTGGGACGACGAAGCGGCTGGAGTCAGTGATGGTGTGGCGGTGCGGCCCTCCCGCCGCACCGAAGGATGCTGGGAGGAGGCCTGCTGCTCGTTCCCCGTCGGGCCGGTGGTGGCGTTGGTGGAAGGCGACGGGGAACGACGAGGGCGTCCGCCGACGGGCGCCGTCTGGGCGACTCGGGTGGCAAGAGCAGCTCAGCGCTCAGCGCGAGCCCGACGAGCGTCAGCCATGGACACGATGGAAGATCATACGCGAGCAGTGGAAGAAAGATTCCGGCGCACCCCTACCTGGCGCGCCAAATGTCGGATTTCGGGTTCCGACAGACCCTTGAGGTTCGAACACTGGGGTGCACGCGGAGATCTCTCCTCTGCCGATCTACGTCCAATCTCCTCGCGTGATCTAAGATGGAAACAATGAACAACACAAGGGACACGAGGTTTATACTGGTTCGGGCCACCGTTGTGGTGTAATACCCTACTCCACTGTGTGGTGTGGTGGATTGCCTCAAGGGCTAATCATGAATAGTACAAAGGAAGAACAGCCTCGCGAGAGGTGTTCTGGGGCTGGTGCGATGAACTGCTAGGCTGAGTTCAGTCGCCTCTCTCTCTCTCTCTCTGCTAGGTCTCTACTAGATATCTGGGTGTTTTCTCGATGTCTCTACTCTGTGGTGGCTAGCTCTATTTATAGAGGCCCTGGGCCTCTCCCCAAATAATGAGCGGGAAGGGCGCCAACAATTGGCCATTTTGAAGGGGAACATGTAGTACAAGTTATCCTGACCAAACGTGGTCTTCGGTTGCCAAGAGTACTGGTGATGACGCCGTCTTGGGCTCCACGGTGACCTCCGTCCTGCCGCTCTACTGGTCTTAGTCTCGTTGCACCGGAATGACAACCTTTGCCCGACGCCTTGGCCTGTGCTTGCCCCCTTTGCACCAAAGAGGAAACAAGGACACTGCGCAGGCCGGCGCCCGCCTGGTCTCGATCGTCATGGCTTGCATCACGGTCTCTTTGCGAGGTATCCCCGCCTTGATCTCTCCGCCTCCTCGCGAGCCTGCCGGATGAGGCTGCCTCTGAGGAAGCTTCCTGTCGTCCGCCCCGCGAGGCTTGGCCCCTCGCGAGGGTCTTGAGCTTGAGCTGATGAAGATGGGCTGCACTGGGCCCCCACTTGAGCCACCCACAGGTAGGCAAGTCTGGGGACCCCCGTTCCCAGAACGCCGACAACCTTGGTTCAGAAAGCATGAAGTAGCAGACACTCTTCTTTGAATCATATGCACCAAAGGCATGAAATCTTGAATTGAGGGCCTGGTAGTCCCCATGGGCAGACCCAAATAAGTAAAAGGCATGACTCCCACACTGCATCCAAGAATTGAGGCCAACCTGTTAGCTTCATTAATTGACATGTTCATAGGCACCATAAGGGATTTTGCAAAATTCACAGATAATCCTATTGTAGCAGCAAAAACATCAAGCATGTCTTTAAGAGCAAGCAACTGATGATCAATAGCAGGCAACACAATTAGTGTATCATCAGGATACTGAACTATGGGAAAATCCTGGCTGTGAGAAGGAAATGTGAGAGTCAAAATTCCTTTACTGCACATATCATTCACTACAGACTGAAGCAGGTCAGCAGCAAGGACAAAAAGTAGAGGTGACATTGGGTCTCCTTGTCTAACTCCCCTCTTACATTTAAAATGGTTGCCAGGGACACCATTAAGAAGCACAGAAGATGAGCCAGATGACAGAATAGATTGCATCCAAGAAATCCATTTGTCATTAAAACCCTTGTATCTTAAAATTCTAAGAATGGCATCATGCTCAATCGTGTCAAAGGCCTTAGTAAAATCCAATTTCAACAAGACAATTGGTCTTTTTGAAGCTTTACACTGATGGATGTACTCAAAACACCAAGCTAGACAATCCTGAATAGACCTGGATTTAATAAATCCATATTGGTTTTTATGAATATAGGAAAGGATAACTTTCTGCAGCCTGTTTGCCAGAAGTTTAGTGATAAATTTCAAGCAGGTATTTGTCAAAGAGATTGGCCTGTAGTCATTCAAACCCTTAGGTGAAAGCTTTTTTGGGATCAAGGTTATGAGAGAACTGTTGATACACTCCAGATCAAGGTGTCCGTCAGAAAACTCATTAACCAATTGATAAAAATCATCCTTAATTATGTGCCAACACTTCTTAAGAAAAAGACCAGTGAAACCACCTGACCCAGGAGCTCTGTCAGGAGGCATCTCGTTAATGGCACAATCAATTTCCTGCTCAGAAAAAGGCTTGGTCAAATCATCAAGTCCCTGAACCTTCTTGATAATATTTGGCATATCAAAACCCATTTGGGTATTATTAGTGCATCCCATCCCCTGTTTGAACTCCTGCAAAAATAGTCCAGCAATTGATGCATGATCAGAGGTCACCTGCCCATTATCAGGAGTTATACTGGAAATAGAGTTATTCCTATATCTCTTAGTGGCCATGGCATGGAAAAATTTAGTATTTTCCTCTCCCACTTTAATGCTCCTAATAGTACACCTCTGCTTCTAGTAAATGTATTGCAATCTTAGAGTTTCCTCCAAATGTAATTTAACAATTTTCCTGAAAATTTCCTCTGGCCTAGACAAAGGCCTCAACTCCTCTAGGCCATCCAGACAAAGTATAACTTTGTTGCAGTTGGAGATTAGAGCCTTAAACTTAGAGAGACTAATGTGCCAATGTTTGAGTGCCTGCCTGAGAGCTTTAAATTTTGCAGAGATAACAGTAGCAGAAGATCTCTTATGAACTGGCCTACTCCAAGAGTCACTGACACAATCAAGAAAACCAGGAAAATTAGTCCAGTAATTTTCAAATCTAAAAACTTTGGACTTGGGAATAGAAGTTTTGATTTGCACCACACAGGGCACATGATCTGAAGCTGTTCTGGCTAGGGGTAAGACCATAGTGTTAGGATAAGAACATGTCCATGAGGGAGTTGTAAAGAACCAATCAATCTGCTCAAGCAAAGGAACAATTTGCATATTTATCCATGTATACTTTCTGCACTTGAGAGGTAGCTCAATTAAGCCCAGGTGCCCAATAACCTCAATAAAAATAAACATGTCATTAATGTTACCACCTGGTTTGTTCCTATTGTCCATCGTGCGCATGAAGTTGAAATCACCCAATAACAGCCAGTTAGCATCATTAGGGATAATTAGATCATGCAACCAATTAATAAAATTATCCCTAGCTAGGTTTTGACAGGGTCCATAGACTATGACCAGTGTCGAGATTTGAGAATTATGAACAGGGGTGAACTCCACCACAATACCAAAACTATTGGACTGAATCAATTTACTAGAAAACATAGCAGTATTCCATACTACCAACAACCCACCCCAAGATCCAGACGACGGCACATGAATAAATTGATCAAAACGTCGTGGACAACACTTGTGAATGAAACGCTGATCAATGATCTCACATTTTGTTTCTTGGAGACAAGCAATGGAACAGGCACTTTCATCGATTTTCCGACGAACTGCACGTTGTCTGTCATCCGAATTCAGCCAACGCACATTCCAGCATAGTACTTTCCAATCTCTAACATCATACTGATTCATTACATACCATAATAATGCAACAACAAAAGACTGCCACATAATGACAGTACAAGTTCAGCCAAATGATTGCGTAAAAGTTCAGATAAAGCCTAAAATATAAGAGCAGATAGATGGTCTTCACAAGGGTTAACCATAAACCCCACCATTTGGAAAATTCAGCTATCATTAGAGCTAGAAGAAGCAGAAGAATTCTTGCAAGAAGAAGCCTCAAGCTTCTTCTTAGTGAGCTTCTCAGGTCCAATGCCGAGGCGAAGGTCAACCTGCTGTAGCACATTGATTGGTGTGGGCGATGGGACAACATGTTGATTTGCATCTTGAGGAGGAGCTCGTGGAAGAGCATGACCTGGACTATGTTGACAAGCTTAAGTTTCTTGCTTCTCATGTTTCGGATACACTTTTGGAGTCTGTCCAACTCCACCGATGAGCCCCAGGACAGGCCCTTCTCCTTCCAGGAAGTGAGCCGCATGGGGATTCCGGATCGAAACTCGGGGGCCGCCACCCAGTTGGTGTCGCGCGGCTCGGTGCTGTAGAACCACCCCGATTGCCACCCCTTTATGGTCTCCATGAAGGAGCCCTCGAGCCATGTAACGTTGGGAATTTTGCCCACCATGGCTCCGCCGCATTCCACTTGTTGGCCGCCTACTACCTTCAGCTTGATATTGAAAGTCTTCAGCCACAGGACGAAGTGGGGCCTGATGCGGAGGAAAGCCTCGCACACGACGATGAACGCCGAGATGTTGAGGATGAAGTTCGGGGCCAGATCATGAAAGTCCAGCCCATAATAGAACATGAGGCCGCGGACGAATGGATGGAGGGGAAACCCCAGTCCGCGGACGAAGTGGTGGAAGAAAACCACCCTTTCGTGAGGTTCTGGGGTAGGGACGATCTGCCCCATGGCTGGCAGCCGGTGCGTGATATCCGTGGCTAAGTATCCGGCTCCGCGTAGTTTTTTGATGTGAGGAGGCCATCCACTTGCCTCCCGCTCTAGACATGTTTGGAGAGAGTTGAGGAAAAGGATGTGGACTTGGGTGCTAGAGCTCGAGTTCGCAAGAATGGATGAGCAAGGAGGAAGAAGGCGTGGGTAGAAAAAGGTGAAACCTTATCCCATTAGAAGGGCGGACGAAACTATGCGCCCCACTTGCCTGGTAAAACTCGCTTATCCCCCAAGCGCCGTAATTGATGGCGCGGTTGGGTTACCCACGTCCGTATTGATGGGAATCCCGTAATAAGGGGATACATTCTCTGCTTCGACAAGACGTGCCAAGGAAACCGCCTCGCGAAGCACGCTGAGATAGGTTATGAAGAACAATTCGAATAAATACCTGGCTGTCATGTGATGTCACACTACGGGGTACGTCAGCAGATTAGATTTGTGGAAATATTATTCTCTCTACGGTGGTATGTGGAACTTATTTTGCAGGGTCGGACACTATCCTTGTATTCAAACTCTTCCGTGGTGTATTCGGAGGAGGAACCCGCCTTGCAATGACGAACACAATATGCGCGTCGGACTCATCGTCATTGAAGCCTGGTTCAGGGGCTACTGAGGGAGTCATGGATTAGGGGGTATCCGGACAGCCGGATTATATCCTTTGGCCGGACTGTTGGACTATGAAGATACAAGATTGAAGACTTCATCCCATGTCCGGATGGGACTCTCCTTAGCGTGGAAGGCAAGCTTGGCAATACGGATATGTAGATCTCCTTCCTTGTAACCGACTCTGTGTAACCCTAGCCCCCTCCGGTGTCTATATAAACCGGAGGGTTTTAGTCCGTAGGACAACATACAATCATACCATAGGCTAGCTTCTAGGGTTTAGCCTCTCCGATCTCGTGGTAGATGAACTCTTGAACTACTCATATTATCAAGAACAATCAAGCAGGACGTAGGGTTTTACCTCCATCAAGAGGGCCCGAACCTGGGTAAAACATCGTCTCCCCTGCCTCCTGTTACCATCTGCCTTAGACGCACAGTTCGGGACCCCCTACCTGAGATCCGCCGGTTTTGACACCGACAACGTCCCTCATCCACCGTACCAGATGAGGATCCGTCGTCGATCTGGTTGTCCTGCCGGTTCAGCCAGCCCGTCCTCGACCTCCAAGGAGTTGCCCCGACGTTCCCCTCGTCTTTCACGCCACCTCCATTCCCACACTGCCGTCTTCACCTGCACCACCGGAAGAGCATCATCATAACCTTTTCCTCGGATGAAGCTGCGGCCTAATCGGCGCCACCAAAGAGGTTGTACACTAATCGCCACATTTTCTTCTTGATTCAATCTCACGATGTTTCTGGCGCTCGGTCCCGAGACGACATGGCGCGGCTCCATCCACGTCGGCGTCGCCGGCCACTTCCTCCATGGCATCGCTCCCTCGGCGGCGACGTCCACATCAATAGGGTCTGCACTTCCTCTTGCTCTTGCTTGCGATGCTGCTTCGATTTAGCTACACTTCAGTCGACTGAATCGACTTTTGGGTTAGTCGATTTTTAGGGGGTGGGGG
>NC_057809.1:494736825-494787671 GCF_018294505.1 Triticum aestivum | reverse complement strand
GGGGGTCTGTTTGGCCGGTGGTGGCTGGCGGCTCAGGGGGGTGGAGGTTGAAGATGAACTGCAGGCCCTTGATTTCGTATCCAATGGCTGCAAAATCGACTGACTAGAGATGAAAAAGTCAGTCGACTGACTTGTAGCCTCACCTCTAGTGCGTTCAGTTTCGACAGTAAAATTCAGTTTCGACATCAAAATTCAGTTTCGACAGTTAAGTTCAGTTTTGACAGTTAAATTCAGTTTCGTCAGTTAAGTTTAGAGATGAGCGGCTGATGTATACATCTAGCACTTTGTGGTTATGTATTTTACGTCATCTATTGGAGATGCTATTAGAATTCCACTCAGGTTAATGTTGTCTCTCTTGTCCTGCTTCAGCCTCGGCGCCGTACAACTCACAGGAGCTGATCCAACGACGAAACCCTCCATCACAGTGGAGCAGTACCTCGGGTTCCATCTCCAGACGCCTAAGATCTTCTTCCCCTCCTCCGACAGCCAAGTCATTGGGAGCATCCTCACTGGCCAACCCAATCACGCTGAGATCGACATGGCTTCGCCAAAGAGGTTGTACACTTCTTGTGGTTTGACTTAATCTCAACATGTTTCTTTGCATCCCGTGATCTTCCAATTCTTGTGAACCAAACACCCAGATTGGCAGAAATCCTGTGTTTTTAAATTCTCTATTTTGCACATGCATTCCTATCCTATTCCAATCTATTTCCTATCCCTGCATTGTTAGAATCCTCAAATTCAAACAAGCCCTTACACAATTACTTCTGTTACAGATATGTGTCAAAGAAAACCTTGTGTGGTTTGTCCTGCTCCTGCGATGCTGTGTTCCACCCCAGCTCAGCTGCTCCAACGACGGAAGGGTTCACCACAACAGGGATCCGCTCTCCAGACTGTCTTTCGCCACCTCAGATCTTCTTCCCTGCCGCCGGCAGCCACGACAACTGCATTACCATCATCAACTGAGTAGATGACCTTGAGGACTACACGGGTCCGCAAGAGAGATCGCACTCTTCCGTGTCTGCTTACGTTATGCATCGCTTAACATGATGACATGCTACTTTATCATCGTGTTCACCTATTAGACTCCGACTTAGGTCCAAACTTATGCTGAGACTTGAGTTTTTAAATGGTTGTGGGGTACATATTGGGGCAGCAATCAGTACTATCTGTCTACTATCTGGTTAATCTCGGGTGTCTACTATGAGTTTCATGTTGGGTGCAAACAAACATTAAAGGAAGCATTATCTGTATTTTTTAACTAAAGCTATTATCTGCCTGCTATCATTTGTTTTGTGTCTATCCACAGTTTGCTACCATCACTCTGGATTTGTGCATGCACTCCTTACATAATCTCACTATGTTTTATTCCTATGCGTATCAGTTATTGTACACAATGGAACTGAACATGTAGAGCAAAAGAGACGAGCCTTGTGTGGAAATAAAATTTCATGCAGACGTCGCTCCATGGTGGGCGCAAAGGCAGCCCCCCTCCACCAATTTCGGATCATAATCAAGAGGAAGATAACTGTTCTAAGGGGGATTCAGAAGCAGAAGACCACTCCTATATACCCCATGAGGTCTTCGCTCTAACTTGGCATGCTGATGTTGGTAATATCATGCATATGGTGCCATGCATTGCTTACTGTATACATCAAAGATGTCATCTACTTAGTTTAGAAATGCTTTGTGTCAATGCCATCTGATTAGTTTCTTTATCGTATATGTGAATCATGCAATGCCATCTTGTTTAGCCAGGCATCATATATGTGAATTTTGCAATGCCACCCTGGTTAGCCAGTCATCTTATATGTGAATTATATCATGACATCATTTTTTTATTATGTGTTAAATTTGTCAACAATTTTAGTACATTCAATTACTCTTCCTGTGCATCAGCCATTCGGCACGGTCATGGAAAAATCTAGAGTGGAAACAAGGTCTTCAGAGCAGACAATGCTATCTGATGAAGCGCATGTCTTGCTAGTTACAGATAGCTCCTTAGAGGAGGATTCAAAGATAGATACCAGTCCTATTTCCCCCCCCCCCCCGAGGTTCATGCTCTAACTTGGCAGGGTTATGATGCTTATATCGTGCGTATGGTATCTTGCATTGCTATGTCATTTGCTTAGTTTAGACATGCTTTGTGTGAATGCCACCTGTTTACTATCTAATTACCATATATGTGAATTATGCAATGCCATCTTGTTGCAAGACATTATATATGTGAACTATGCAATGCTATCTTGTTGCAAGGCATTATATATGTGAATTATGCAATGACATGCTATTTAGCCAAGCGTCATATATGTGAATTATATCATGCGTCCTTTTTTTGTATTTCTTGTTGCTTTTGTCGACAATGTTTGTATATTCAACTGCTCTTCCTGTGCATCAGCCATTTGAATTGGTGATGGAGAAATCTGGAGTGAAAACAAGGTCTTCAGAGCAGACAATGCTACCTGGTGAAGCAGATATGTTATTGGTTACAGATAGCTCTTCAGAGGAGGATTCAGAGGCAGATGACCAGTCCTATTATCCCCCTGAGGTGTATGCTCAAACTTGGCAGGGTTATACTACTCATATCATGCATATATTGTATTGCAATGCTTAGTTTTTACATCATATACACGATATTGAATGCCATCTCCTTAGTTGATACATCATATATGCGATGCCCTCTGCTCACTTCCTTAGTATATAAATCATATATTTGAATTATATCATGCCATGATGTTTACATAGACAGCATGTATCTGAATTATGGCATGCCAACCCATTTTCTAAAGACATAATATAGTTATATCATCTCATCTTGTTCACATAGTCATCATATGTTGAATTATGTCATTCTATTCGTGAATTATATCATGCCATCATGTTTCCATCGACAACATGTTTGTGATTTATGGCATGCCAACCACTAGACACATCATATAGTTATATCATGTCATCCTATTTACATAGTCATCATATTTTGAAGTATGTCATTCTATCCTATTTAGTTAGCCATCATACATGTGAAATTGTGTCATGCTATCGTGTTTAATTAGCCATCATATATGTGAAATTATGTCCTGCTATTCTGTTTGGTTAGACAACATAAATGTGAATTATTTCATGCCCTATTTTCTTCCCTACTATCCATTGCACCTGTCTATCTTACAATGTCTGCACATTCAATTACTTTTCTTGTTTATAAGACATTTCAATTGGAGGGGGTGATGGCAGTATCTGTGGGAGTAAAAACACGGTCTTCAAAAAAGATCGTGCTACCTGTCGATGGAGATAGAACCACGGTTGTACTTGCCCAAGAACCAGCCCCACCACACATAACCCAGACTCACGTAGATTGTACCCCTACCCAGTTGGACAGAGAACTAGCTACAACGCTTCTAACCCCAACCCCAGCAGATAGTAACCCAGTTCCCGTTGACACATCACCGTCTCCACCATAGAGCACCCAAACATGAGCAGTTAGTAAGGAAACTGCGGTGCCCAAAGCACGAGGACCACCACTCCGAACCCCAAGTCAACACTTAAAGCAGAAGAAGAATTGTTCTCAGGTCAGGTTCCGTAGCTATGGTTCATACTACTTTACTCTTGCATCACTGTATTTACTCATACCAACTAATTTCAAATTTGAAGGATGCAATTGAAACTCCAATGGCGCAACAGGTATGTTTTAAACCTGTTTCTTTAACGTGTTTACTGTTGTAACTTGCTCTATGTTGATTTTAGTTTCAATTGAATAAACAGCTATATTCTCATCCCATGCACCTTACAAGTGTTGTTATTGTTGTGTAGTTTCCCACACTTATATTCTGTCTAAGCTGCTTTGTCTTAAATAGATATGATTCGAACTGTATCTATCTTGATTTGGCAACATAAACTAGAATGACATAGACCATACAGTGACCATACTACATAGATATATGTTTGTTTCATGTTGTTATCCTGTCCACCTTACTACTGAACTGGTTTACCAAAACGAGTTTCATATACTACATTGTAAACCTGTGATGTGTTTGTTTGTTTCTCTTTTAGAATGCGGATAAAATATTGGAGAAGAGTACCCCGTTATGAAATGGTACATGAAGTAATGCAGATAAGGTTCAAGATAGTGAGACATCCCTGTTGGTCTCTAAGAAAGTTGATAAAAACTATATTGAAGACACTGAGACAACCCCAAAGTCCTGTCTTGATGTAGCGTTCGAGTTACTGGCTACTACTGCTGGCACCAGCTCTTCGAACTCGCGAACTGAATTAGTTCGGCTTCTTGAGTCTCAACTTAAAGTTGAAAGACATCGATCAGATGTTATCGACAGGAAGCCGAAGGACTGAGGAAGTCCCCGCAGAATTCAGATGCATACTTTCTGGTGCAACTGCAAATGCTGGAGGATTTAAGCGCCAAATAATAGAAAGTTAATAAGCTTGCTAAGCATCTTGCCAGCATTATGGGTACCCAGGATATTGTTTCTTGAGCTCTTCTGAAGTGGTTTTAGTTCTGGATTTGTTTTGTTGCAGCGTTTATATGCTGTGTTGTTCCCTATATTTGCACTGGTGGCGAACTTTGATGCCCAGTGGATGTAATATGTGTAATAGTCGTGATAGCCTAGCGTAAGTTGCTTGCATATTTATTTCCTTATTGTCTTGTTTATTTGTTTTCTTGTTGTCGGTGCAGTTCTTTTTCCGCGGTTTGCTAGTGGCCGCAATAGCCTATTTTTAAAACTAGGCCACATTAACCATGGGCTACATATTTACTGTAGTTAACATGGGCCTCCTACGGGCCATAGAAACAATGGGCCTTCTAAGGGCCATAGAAACAATGGGCCTTCTATGGGGCATAGAAATAATGGGCCTTATATGGGCCATAGACACAATGGGCCTTCTACGGACCGTATGATCAATGGGCCTTCTATGGGTCATATGATCGGTTGGCCAAACATGGGCCAATAACAGACCACATTGTGGCTGTAAATGGGCTAGAGTTGAAATCGTCCGTTCATGGGCCAACCATAACGGCTGTCATTAATCGGCTGTATTTGATGACGCTATGAAAACGGCCCAACATATTAACGGGCCACAAACGGGCCAATTGTAACCATGGGCTGAATGTATCCCACAAACAGAAAATGACAGTAACGGGCCGACAGTAAACGAATACTGGAAATGAACCCAAGAATAAATGTGCCCTGAGAAGGCCGAAAGATAACATGGGCTGGAAACGGCCCAACGGTATAATGGGCCGTCAATGGGTATAAAGTGATACACTGTTCATTACAGGCTAATTTTACCATGAGCCGTTAATGGGCCAAGGGCTACTAAGGGCCTCATATGGGCTGAAAGACGTCATGGGCCACACATGGGCCGAAAGTTAAAACAGGCTGGAATTATATTGGATGGCCCAGATGACGCTACTGGGCCTAATTTGGATAGGCCGTAAATAAGCCCTGGGTTAGCGGGCTGTAAATGGGTTATATGCGAACGTGCCGTTAACAGGCTTGCCGTGGGCCGGCCCGCCACCTTTTGACCAAGTCAAACAGGCCGGCCTTTTCACAGGAATGGGCCTCTGTTGGGCCATGCCACGTGTCGACGTATCATAGGCACTTTGGATCCAATGAGTGGATGACATCTGTCCCGGCGGCGAGCCGACACGTGTTCCCTCCAGCCAATGATGATTTTACACGTGGAAAATCCCCATTGGTCGGGGCAGTTAACGGGTTATCAGATCCAAAACCGGACCCGATAGCTTAACGGCGTTCCGTTACGGTGGATGCCACGTGCCGATCACCCTTGACGAAAGCACTTCTATGACACACGATTTATTGTCATGGAAGTGGACACTTCCATGATGATAATTTTGGTAATGTCATGGAACACTTCTACGACAGCACAGGTCTGACTATCTTGATTCTGTCATAAATTTCGATGGATGTACATGCATGACAGAAAACGTGACCTACTGTGACAAACACGTATCATC
This sequence comes from Triticum aestivum, assembly GCF_018294505.1. NCBI lineage: Eukaryota > Viridiplantae > Streptophyta > Magnoliopsida > Poales > Poaceae > Triticum > Triticum aestivum. The sequence continues at coordinate 494,781,685 of NC_057809.1, read as the reverse complement.
ATAGAAGTGTATTCTTTTGTAGTGAAATGGCTTCAGGCCAGAACTTTCTTGGAGTCTTGTACTCATCAAGCATCGTCCGAGCCATCTCTATGAGCATTCCGTTCTTGCGCTCCACGATGCCATTCTACTGAGGTGTGTATGGAGCTGAGAATTCATGCGTGATGCCCAATGTATCAAGATAAGTGTCGAGGCCGATGTTCTTGAACTCTGTGCCGTTGTCACTTCTTTTGTGCTTGATCTTGATGCCATAGTTTGTCATGGCACGATTGGCGAATCGTCTGAAGACATCCTGCACTTCAGTCTTGTAGAGAATTATATGCACCTAGGTATATCGAGAGTAATTATCAAAAATAATGAAGCCATAGAGACAAGTAGTAGTAGTAAGAGTGGAGTAATGAGTAGGGCCGAATAGGTCCATGTGAAGCAGCTCGAAAGGACGTGATGTCGTCATGATTTTCTTCGAAGAATGCTTGGCCCTAGTCATCTTCCCAGCTTCGCAGGCACCACACAACTGATCCTTTTTGAACTTGACACCCTCGATGCCTACGACAAGTTTCTTCTTCGCGAGAGTGTACAGGTTCCTCATGCCAGCATGCCCTAGCCTCCGATGCCAGAGCCAGCACTCTGAAGCTTTTGCTAGAAGACACACGGCCAACTGTGTTCCTGCTGAGAAATCTACCATGTACAGATCACCTTTTCGGTACCCTTCAAAGACTAGAGACTTGTCAGATTCCATTAGAACAAGGCAACGATATTTTCCAAATATCACAATCATGTTCAAGTCACAAAGCATTGAGACAGAAATTAAGTTGAAACCAAGGGATTTAACAAGCATCACTTTATCCATGTGCTGATCCTTTGAGATTGCAACTCTACCTAGACCCAATACCTTGCTTTTATCGGTGTCAGCAAATGTGATGTGACTCTTGTCAGGTGGACGTAAGGTTGAGTCCATGAGAAGACTTCGATCACCAGTCATGTGATTAGTGCATCCACTGTCAATAATCCATTCTGAAGCAGCTGGTGTCATACCCTACAGTGCAATTAGGGGCATAGGCTTCACGAAGAGTATTGTGAAGCATAAACATTTGACGAGCAAGTGGATTATGAAAGCTCAGATCCAGGTTAGGACTGATAGGATGAATGGCAAGCGACTCAAGAACAAAATACATAATAAGACCATGTGGGTATTTTATCTTGTGCCCCACAAGATGTTTTAGGTCCCCACCAATAGCATCTGACGCTTTTGATTTCCAGCTGGAGACCTTTCCCTGCAAAAGAGAGTTATGTTTTCTTAACCACCCACATCTTCAGGGGTGGCTTCGAAGCAATGAGTCTAAGTGCAGCATCTGAGAACTTTGGCTTTGGAGCCCTAGCAAATAGTCTTGTAGGAGGTGAATAATACTCATAAGAATAAGCAAAGTAGTTCTTGATCTTATGACCATGGCGGTTTGATGAACCACGTTCATATTCATATGCATGAGTATGGTTTCCCTGCAAAACATTTGTGTTAGGGTGACTCTGGTGAGTCCTCTATCTGTATGAAGCCTTTGGACCATGTGAAGCCTTTGGTCTGGGGTTTGTCTTTTTCCCAGGTGGTGTCATGATGACATTCACCTAAAGATTTTCAAGACAACTCTTGGGCACCCAGGTCTTCTTCAATGGTGGTCCATTCCTGCAGTTAGTAATAATATACCTGGCAAACACTTCACCATTCTGATTCTTAAACAGTTTATAGTTTGCATCAAGGGATTCATGAATGATAATCGGGTTAGCACAAGTGAAGCCAGATAAGGTAGATGGATCCACTGAAGGTCCCTTTGCAGCAATCCATGTGGTTTTGGGATACTTCTCAGGCTTCCAGTAAGAGCCATCAACATTCATTTTCCTTTCGAACCCAACACCCTATCTCCTAGGGTTTCAGTTCAGAATCTGTTTCTTGAGGACATCACATAGAGTATGATGCCCTTTGATACTTTTGTGCATCCCTGTCTCAAGCAATGTCTTCAACCTGGCGTTCTCATGAGGAATAGCAATGGCATCCTCAGCACAGGGGTTAGTTCCCACATTAGGAGTTGAAGATATTGCAATAGCAGTAGCAGTAGAACATCCAGCAACAGAAGTAGCGTTATCACGCTCAAGGCATTTTAGACATGGTGGTTCAAATCCTTCCTGAGCGGGACTGATTTGTTGAGCGCGAAGTGACTCATTCTCTTTTTGAAGATCTGCATGAGCCGCTCTCAAGTTCTCAAGTTCTTGCTTCCTTTGGAGATAATTGTTGGAGAGCTTTTCATGTGTAGTTGAGAGCGTTTCATGACGACTTTCAAGTTCTTCGTACTTGTCGGATTTCGGGTTCTGGCGGACCCTTGAGGTTCGAACACTGGGGTGCGCGCGGAGATCTCTCCCCTACCGATCTACGTCCAATCTCCTCGCGTGATCTAAGCTGGAAACAATGAACAACACAAGGGACACGAGATTTATACTGGTTCAGGACACCGTTGTGGTGTAATACCCTACTCCAGTGTGTGGTGTGGTGGATTGCCTCGGGGCCTCATGATGAACATTACAAGGGAAGAACAGCCTCGCGAGAGGTGTTCTTGAGCTAGTGCGATGAACTAATGGGGCGAGTTCAGTCGCCTCTTTCTCTCTCTGCTAGGGTTCTACCAGATCTGTCGCTGTCTCTCTTCCTCGATGTCCCCCTACTCTGTGGTGGCTAGCTCTATTTATAGAGGCCCTGGGCCTCTCCCCAAATAATGAGCGGGAAGGGCGCCAACAATTGGCCATTTTGAAGGGGAACATCTATTACAAGTTATCCTGACCAAAGGTGGTCTTCGGCTGCCAAAAGCACTGGTGATGACGCCGTCTTGGGCTCCACGGTGACCTCCGTCCTGCCGCTCTGCTGGTCTTGGTCTCGGTGCACCGGAATGGTAACCTTTGCCCGATGCCTTGGCATGTGCTTGCCTCCTTTGCACCAATGGGGAAACAAGGACACTACGTAGGCCAGAGCCCTCCTGGTGCCCGCCTGGTCTCGATCGTCATGGCTTGCATCACGGGCTCCTCGTGAGGTACCCCTGCCTTGATCGCTCCGCCTCCTCGCGAGCATGCCTGATGAGGCTGCCTCTGAGGAAGCTTCCTGTCGTCTGCCCCGCGAGGCTTGGCCCCTCGCGAGGGTCTTGAGATTGAGCTGATGAAGATGGGCCGCGCTGGGCCCCCACTTGAGCCACGCCGCAGGCCGCAGTGTCGGATTTCGGGTTCCGGCAGACCCTTGAGGTTCGAACACTAGGGTGCGCGCGGAGATCTCTCCCCTACCGATCTACATCCGATCCTCTCGTGCGAACTAAGATGAAAATGATGAACAACACAAGAGACACGAGGTTTATACTGGTTCGGGCCACCGTTGTGGTGTAATACCCTACTCCAGTGTGTGGTGTGGTGGATTGCCTCTGGGCTGATGATGGACAGTACAGGGGAAGAACAGCCTCACGAGGGGTGTTCTTGAGCTGGTGCGGTGTGTTCTACTTAGTCTCTACTAGGTTTCTCCTTTTTTCCCTCTTCCTCTCTCCTCTCCTTTGTGGAGGCTAGCTCTATTTATAGAGGCCCTGGGCCTCTCCTCGAATAATTGAGCGGGAAGGGCGCCAACAATTGGCCATTTTGAAGGGGAACATCTAGTACAAGTTATCCTGACCAAAGGTGATCTTTGGCTGCCAATAGCACTGGTGATGACGCCGTCTTGGGCTCCACGGTGACCTCCGTCCGGCCGTCCGGCTGGTCTTGGTCCCATTGCACCGGAATGGTAACCTTTGCCTGATGCCTTGGCCTGTGCTTGCCCCCTTTGCACCAAAGGGGAAACAAGGACCCTGTGCAGGCCGACGCCCGCCTGGCGCCCGCCTGGCCTTGATCGTCATGGCTTGCGTCATGGGATCCTCGCGAGGTACCCTTGCATTGATCTCTCCGCCTCCTCGCGAGCCTGCCTGATGAGGCTGCTCTTGAGGAAGCTTCATGTCGTCCGCCCTGTGAGGCTTGGCCCCTCGCGAGGGTCTTGAGCTTGGGCTGATGAAGACAGGCCGTGCTGGGCCCCCACCTGAGCCATGCCGTAGGCCGCAGGCAGGCAAGTCTGGGGACCCCCGTTCCTAGAACGCCGATAGTAGCCCCCGGGCCCAAGGTGCGCGCGGGCTTGTCTTAGCAGAGAAGCGAAGGGGCAAGCGCGAAGGGGCAAGCGCGAAGCGCTGCGGGGCCTAACAGCCTGCGACCTTGGGTGCCGCGTGGCGGTTGATTGGGCGTGGGCGTTTGCGCTTCCCCACGACGCCTTGCTACGCCCCCGGCTAAGCAGACCCGTAGTTGCACATAGTTGTTCCTCCTTTGGCTGTCCGCTCGCCTCCTACCTTTCCTTCTTCTCCGAGCTCCAACCTCCGCCGCCAATCCGGCTCAAGCTCTTCCCCTTCCCCAAGGCCATGGCGCCGACGAAGAAGGGAAGGGGGAAGAAGCCCGTGCCTTCATCTTGCGCACCTCCAGCGGCGGCCCCCGCCGTTGATCGGTCAATCATACTCTACCTGGAAGCCTCGGACAAGGTCCACTCCGCCCTTGCTTCCATCTTCAACGAGTGCGGCCGGACCACAGTTTGGCCCGCATCCCGCGCTTTTCTTGCTAGGACCGTCACGGAGGTTTGATTCTTCGCCGATGCCCTATGGGCGGGTCTGGTTCCCCCCTTTTCTGCTTTCTTCAATGTTGTGCTCTCCCATTATCAGATCCACATGATGCACCTCGGGCCGGAGTCCATTACCCTTTTGGCCGTCTTTGCTTTCGTGTGCGAGGCGATGATAGGCATCCCTCCTTCTGTTGCCCTGCTGCGCCACTTCTTTTCTTTGCGCCTGAGCGATCCCACTCAGTGCTCGGGGTGTGTAAGCTTCTTCGCCGTGCATGAGATGGCTGCTTCAGGGATTGACTTCGGCCTTCCGCCTTCTCAGGCTAGGTTCAGAGAGCAGTGGCTGTATGTGGATGTCGGGGTGCCCAGCCCCTTGCTCTCACACCCGACCTTGCCTGCTGTTCCCAACCCAGGCTGGGGTCATGAACCGCTCGTGATCCCTCGGCTCGCTTTCATCTGGCGCCGCTTCGAAAGTTTGAGGGCGCACAATGTGACAGCGCCCAAGGTGGCGAGGGAGTTCCTTCTATGTCGCGTTGCTCCTCTCCAGCGCCACTCTCGCTGGATGTGGGACTTTGCGGGGCGCTGAGACCGCATGCGGCTTCAGGAGGAGGATTTGGCGCCCGAAGTGCTGCGGACGGTGCTTCGGGTCTTGACTGGTGATCCTTCCCCAGGCAGCCTACGGAGCGGTGGCATCCTCCTGTACCTTTGTTCCGACAGGGCTGATTTCGTGAAGCAAATGCCCAGCTACGACAAGTGGGGGCTGCGCCCGGCTGGCCTCATTAGGCCACGCGAGAACCCAGTTGCCGTGGTTGTTCCCCCCACCACCCATGGTGGTCCTTCCTTAGGCGACAGGGCGGCGAGAGAGCCGACGGAAGCTGAGGTGGCTGATGTCGAGGTGGTGGCGCCGCGTGAAGCCTCAGAGGCGACGTCTCCTGAGGCCCGCCCTGGGGCGGCGGTTGATGCAGGGTTTTGGCCTTCGGCTCTTGAGGCCGGGGCTCCCGAGCCCCCAGCCGTTCTTCGCGAGGCGACGCCTAACGGTGCCCCCAAAGCTGACTCCTCCGGCACTGACAATCCTGAGGCTTCTTCTGCGCCCCAGGCCGACCCCCGCCCAGGCGCTTGGGTCGGTTTCGTGTAGACTTTGAGGACCTTCACAAGAGGAAGGAGGCATCAGGTGGCAGCGACCGCCCTTGCCGCTTGTTGAAGCGCAGGAAGTACTTTGCCATGGACGAGTAAGCCTTCTTCTTTCCCTGCTCATTCGCTCTGTTATCCTTGTTGCTGATTGTGGCCCTTTAGGTCCCGCCTTGCTGAGTCCACCGAGTCGACCCAGGAGCCGGCCCCTGCAGCTTCGCCCCCTTTGCTGGCTTTGGGTCCACCGAGCTCAGGTGCCGCCCTCGCCGCTGGACCGGTTGGTGGAGTGATCTGCTCCATAGGGCGCCTCGAGCTTGCTCGCCTGATGCCCTTTCTTCACGAGTCTTCTTGGGGCGCGTCAGGCTTGCCCCGCGCCCCTTCTCTGGTCATAGAAGGCGAATGGCTGAGGTCTGTCCTTGGTTCCTCCTCTGTGGGTGGATCGACATCGGGCCGGACTCTCAGGGCGGTCCATCCGGCGACGGCTTACCGCCTCGGGGCCCTCTGCATGCTCCAGCGGAAGAGGGTGATGTGGAATATGTGATCAAGCACGCTCGGGAGCGTCGTGCCCTTCGTGAAGAGTTCCTCCAGGGGGCGGCGGACGCGGTGAACCGGGTCGGAGTAGAGCTTGTTGTCGAGGATGCGCGCCTCGAGGCTGAAGGCCTACGCCTTGCTGAGGAGAGGCGCAAGCTGAAGGTTGCCATTGCCCTTGCGTGTCATCAACGTGACCTCGACAACACGAAGGCCGAAGCGTCGCTAGCGGCTTCGCGGGAGGCCTGCTCCCGGGCCGTCGAGGAGGCTCGGGAGGCAGACCGACGACGCAAGGATGCGGAGGAGCGCGTATGGGAGCTCCAAGCCTGGAGCAACTCCCTAGAGCAGCAAATAGAGCTGTGCCATGCGGCCCTTGGGTCGATGTAGGAGGCCGCTGTCGACCGAGCAGAGCTCCAGAGGCACGAGGAGGCGCTGACGCTCGAGGCCGCCGAGCGCAGCCTTGACCTGGAGCAGTTGGAGACAAGGGAGCACCTGGCGGCCCAGGCGGAGGACGACGCTGCGGCACGCGAAGCCCGGGTCCAGGAAGAGGTCGACCGCCGTGTGGCGGGAGCTCGCTCGGCCCTCGAGCGCGAATACGGGGCGAGGTCGATGCTAATCAGGGCCGAGGCCGAGGGCATGACAGCGGCCATCAAGGCCAAGTTGGTTGAAGAGACGCAGCGTGCGGATTCCTCCGCAGCCGCCCTTGGTGCGACACAGGCGGAGCTGTCCTCTTCCCAGGCTGAGTTGCTTCTTCTTCAATGGAGGGTCGATGACGCCGAGGCCATCGCGCTGGAGAATGAGGACGAGATCCGCTAGCGGAGGGTTCTGGAGCGCGAGCATGCTCCCATGCTTCAGACGCTCAGGGAGAGGGCCAACTCAGCCTTAGGCGAGATTTGCGAGGCTGCCGCTAAGGAGCCACACAAGGCCAGCTACGCAGGCAATCTTCGGTTCTTCACTGACATGGTGATGCTTCTAGAGGATCGTTCCGAGAGAGCCCGCGGGCTTGTTGAGGAGAGGAGCCTAGCCCTTCTCAGGCGCGTCTTCTCCCGTGTCTTCAGCCATTTGCTGGAGATGGACCCCCACTTCGATTTTGATGCTGCCATCGCGCCTGTGCCCATAGCTGTCCGGGGCGACCTGGCGCAGTGGGTGGAGAACATCGTGGACGCCTCGCCAGGGTCTTCGCGTCTGATGATGATGGTGTGGTCGTGGGTGCTGACGAAGGCGGCGATGTAGATGAGCCTGGGGCTGACGAAAACGCAGGTAGTGGGGGCGACGACGTCAGTGATGCCAGTGACGCTTCCGAGGATCCCCAAAAAGACGTGGTGAGTGATATGTCCGACTGACCGCATGTCTTCGCAGTTTATCCTGCATGAAGAAGACTCAGGCTTGGCCCTGAAGAATATAAGAGCATTTTGGGAGGGGAGGCCCCTCATGTAAAGATTTGTAATCCGTACTCTGGTGAGCACAACGTATGCGTGAGTTTAGTCGCTAGCCCGGTGATGGTTCGGTTGATTCGTTTACCTTCCGACTCTGGTGTGCCCTGAGCGGGCCTGCGGGGGGACGCTACGCCTCCAGCGTCCCCCGATTAACCTGCTGATCCTGTGATGAGGACCTCCGGAGAGGGTGCAGAGACAGTGGTCCCGGTTGTAGGCGTGCCTGGCCTGTCCTGGCTCCCGAGGGGCTCGTGAGGGGGGGTAGCTGACGCTAGCTTGGGGCGTAAATCCGAAACCAGAACGCAAGAGATTGCTCGAACGAGACTAAACACCCCCTCCCCGAATGCACGCAAGCTTCGAACTCAAATCCAACTTAAATCCAAACCGAAGAAACTTGCCGACAAGGAAGAAGCAAAAAAGCAAGAAGGCAGAAGAAAAGCAAAAATGCCGCGTCCGGCACCTAGTCTAGTCTTCGACGTCTTCTCACCAGCGCGGAGCTAAGTGCTGCCACTGGGTGTGGGCGGGAGCCCCAGGGCCTGAGGCCGACGCTCCTGAGACTCCGGGGCGTGTACAACCCCACTCATTATTACGTGAGAGTGTCATGGGGCGGCGAGCTTCACAGGCACTGGGCCTTCTTCACAAGTACCGGCCTTGCTTCATATCGCCAGACGGGGGCCCCACCTTGCGCCTCACTTTGCCGCCATTGACAGCGACCGGAAACCAAGGATGACACCAATGGGGTAGAGCGGCCGCCAGCGGTTCCCCTGACGACCACGGGTCCTCTGCCGGGGGTAGGCCATGGGGCACCTCCCCGGCAGAGGGCCTACCTCCTGAGAACACCTTGATCCGACCGCCGTGAGGGTGAGCCTGGATCTCGGCCCCTCTCCTGCAGCCCCCTGCGCCCTCCTCCTGAGGGATAAGAGGCTGTAGTGTTGGGGCAGCCATCCGCTGCGGCGACCTGTACCTCCTACGACCCGTGGTTAGCGTAAGCTTGCTCCTGAGGGATGAGTGGTACCCAATAGTTGCTGCTGTCGGTGCGGTTGTCGATGCTCTCTTGGGGTTCTTGAAAGAGCTCGGCTTCTGGCGCCTCCTCGTCCCAGCCGGGCCCAAGAACGAGCCGTGACCTTCTTCCAATACGCTCCCTTGATCCACTAGGCGGGGTAGATAAGCCTCCGGGGCGACCACCTCATGGGCCTCGCCGTAGCGCCCCGCATGCCAGGCAGTCTGACTTGGAGCATCGCCTTCTAGGTGATGACGTGGTGGTCCGCCAAGGCCAAAGGCCGCAACGTGCATCCCCTCGTCGGCCTAGGGAAGGGCCGGCACGATTAGCTGCCCGGTGCTGGCGGAGGTATTGGCGCTAGACCGGCCCTGGGACCCGCCTAAAGTCACGTGGGCGTGCATAATGCCATCGTGCGACCTGTCCTGGATCTGGGGCGGCAGCTAGATCCAGAAAGGGGGCGCTTCTGAGGCGGCGGCGTCCAGGAGCTCGGCCACTCGCTCCAACAACACGTCGTGGCCGCCTTCCAGCAAGCGGTACCGTACTAGCTCTCGGGCCACCGTTAGCGCGGCCCTAGAGTTCGCTTGATCCCGTCAGGTGTATGGTGCCGTGGCAGTGGTGTGGTTCGAGGCCCTTGCTGCGGCCCGCACCTGCCGTGGCATGAGGGTAGGCGGTATCTGGCCATGTCGCCCGCGCCCCGCGGTGCTCTGCGGAGTGTGAGCTGCCTGAGGCGCAAGGTTGAGGTCGCCCTGAGACGACGACATGACGTGGGCGGGCAACGCCGCCCAGTGGTCGGCGTTGGCAGCCGGGTTGCTTGACATCTAGGTGGCGAAGCGGCGGAACGCGATGCAGAGGAAGAAGGACTCCGGCACACCCCTACCTGGCGCGCCAAATGTCGGATTTCGGGTTCCGGCAGACCCTTGAGGTTCGAACACTAGGGTGCGCACGGAGATCTCTCCCCTACCGATCTACGTCCGATCCTCTTGTGCGAACTAAGATGAAAATGATGAACAACACAAGAGACACGAGGTTTATACTGGTTTGGGCCACCGTTGTGGTGTAATACCCTACTTCATGAAGGAAATATGCCCTAGAGGCAATAATAAAGTTATTATTTATTTCCTTATATCATGATAAATGTTTATTATTCATGCTAGAATTGTATTAACTGGAAACATAATACGTGTGTGAATACATAGACAAACTTAGTGTCACTAGTATGCCTCTACTTGACTAGCTCGTTAATCAAAGATGGTTATGTTTCCTAACCATGAACAAAGTGTTGTTATTTGATTAACGAGGTCACATCATTAGTTGAATGATCTGATTGGCATGACCCATTCCATTAGCTTAGCACCCGATCGTTTAGTATGTTGCTATTGCTTTCTTCATGACATATACATGTTCCTATGACTATGAGATTATGCAACTCCCGTTTGCTGGAGGAACACTTTGGGTGCTACCAAACGTCACAACGTAACTGGGTGATTATAAAGGAGCATTACAGGTGTCTCCAAATGTAGATGTTGGGTTGGCGTATTTCGAGATTAGGATTTGTCACTCCGATTGTCAGAGAGGTATCTCTGGGCCCTCTCGGTAATGCACATCACTTAAGCCTTGCAAGCATTGCAACTAAAAGAGTTAGTTGCGGGATGATGTATTACAGAACGAGTAAAGAGACTTGCCAGTAACGAGATTGAACTAGGTATAGGAATACCGATGATCGAATCTTGGGCAAGTAACATACCGATGACTAAGGGAACAACGTATGTTGTTATGCGGTCTGACCGATAAAGATCTTCATAGAATATGTAGGAGCCAATATGGGCATCCAGGTCCCACTATTGGTTATTGACCGGAGATGTGTCTCGGTCATGTCTACATTGTTCTCGAACCCGTAGGGTCTGCACGCTTAAGGTTACGATGACAGTTATATTATGAGTTTATGCATTTTGATGTACTGAAGGTTGTTCGGAGTCCCGGATGTGATCACGGACATGACGAGGAGTCTCGAAATGGTCGAGACATAAAGATTGATATATTAGAAGCCTATGTTTGGATATCGGAAGTGTTCCGGGTGAAATCGGGATTTTACCGGAATACCGGGAAGGTTACCGGAACCCCCCGGGAGCTAAATGGGCCATGATGGGCTTTAGTGGAAAAGAGAAGAGGCAGCCCTACATGGGCTGTGCGCCTCCCCTTCCCCTAGTCCTATTAGGACTAGGAGAGGTGGCCGGCCCCCTTCTTCTCTTTTCCCCCTCCGCGAATCCTATTCCAACTAGGATTGGGGGGGGGGAATCCTACTCCCAGAGGGAGTAGGACTCTCCTGGCGCGCCAAGCTTGGACGGCCAGCCTCCCCCCTCTAGTCCTTTATATACTGAGGTAGAGGCACCCCAGAAACACACAAGTTGATCCACGTGATCTATTCCTTAGTCGTGTGCGGTGCCCCCAGCCACCATATTCCTTGATAATACTGTAGCGGAGTTTAGGCGAAGCCCTGCTGCTGTAGTGCATCAAGATCGTCACCACGCCGTCGTGCTGACGAAACTCTTCCCCGACACTTTGCTGGATCGGAGTCCGGGGATCGTCATCGAGCTGAACGTGTGCTCGAACTCGGAGTTGCCGTAGTTTCGGTACTTGATCGGTTGGATCGTGAAGACGTATGACTACTTCCTCTACGTTGCGTCAACGCTTCCGCAGTCGGTCTGCGTGGGTACGTAGACAACACTCTCCCCTCTCGTTGCTATGCATCACATGATCTTGTGTGTGCGTAGGAATTTTTTTGAAATTACTACGAAACCCAACAGTGGCATCCGAGCCTAGGTTATTTATGTTGATGTTATATGCACGAGTAGAACACAAGTGAGTTGTGGGCGATATAAGTCATACTGCCTACCAGCATGTCATACTTTGGTCCGGCGGCATTGTTGGACGAGACGACCCGGACCAACATTACGCGTACGCTTACGCGAGACCGGTTCCCCTATGTGCTTTGCACATAGGTGGCTTGCGGGCGACTGTCTCTCCAACTTTAGTTGAACCGAGTATGGCTACGCCCGGTCCTTGCGAAGGTTAAAACGGAGTCTATTTGACAAACTATCGTTGTGGTTTTGATGCGTAGGTGAGATTGGTTCTTCCTTAAGCCCGTAGCAGCCACGTAAAACTTGCAACAAGAAAGTAGAGGACATCTAACTTGTTTTTGCAGGGCATGTTGTGATGTGATATGGTCAAGGCATGATGCTAAATTTTATTGTATGAGATGATCATGTTTTGTAACCGAGTTATCGGCAACTGGCAGGAGCCTTATGGTTGTCGTTTATTGTATGCAATGCAATCGCGATCTAATGCTTTACTTTATTACTAAACGGTAGTGATAGTCATGGAAGCATAAGATTGGCGAGACGACAACGATGCTACGATGGAGATCAAGGTGTCACGCCGGTGACGATGGTGATCACGACGGTGCTTCGGAGATGGAGATCACAAGAACAAGAGGATGATGGCCATATCGTATCACTTATATTGATTGCATGTGATGTTTATCCTTTTGTGCATCTTATCTTGCTTTGATTGACGGTAGCATGATCTCTCACTAAATTATCAAGAAGTGTTCTCCCTGAGTATGCACCGTTGCGAAAGTTCTTCGTGCTAAGACACCACATGATGATCGGGTGTGATAGGTTCTACGTTCAAATACAACGGGTGCAAAACAGTTGCACACGCGGAATACTCAGGTTATACTTGACGAGCCAAGCATATACAAGTATGGCCTCGGAACACGGAGACCGAAAGGTCGAGCGTGAATCATATAGTAGATATGATCAACATAACAATGTTCACCATTGGAAACTACTCCATCTCACGTGATGATCGGTTATGGTTTAGTTGATTTGGATCACGTAATCACTTAGAGGATTAGAGGGATGTCTATCTAAGTGGGAGTTCTTTAATTAATTTGATTAACTGAACTTAAATTTATCATGAAACTTAGTACCTGATTAGTATCTTGCTTGTTTATGTTTGGTTGTAGATAGATGGCTCGTGCTGTTGTTCGTTGAATTTTAATGCGTTCCTTGAGTAAGCAAAGTTGAAAGATGATGGTAGCAATTACATGGACTGGGTCCGTAACTTGAGGATTATCCTCATTGCTGCACAGAAGAATTACGTCCTGGAAGCACCGCTGGGTGCCAGGCCTGCTGCAGGAGCAACGCCGGATGTTATGAACGTCTGGCAGAGCAAAGTTGATGACTACTCGATAGTTCAGTGTGACATGCTTTTTACGGCTTAGAATCGGGACTTCAACGATGTTTTGAACGTCATGGAGCATATGAGATGTTCCAGGAGTTGAAGTTAATATTTCAAGCAAATGCCCGGATTGAGAGATATGAAGTCTCCAATAAGTTCTATAGCTGCAAGATGGAGGAGAACAGTTCTGTCAGTGAGCATATACTCAAAATGTCTGGGTATAATAATCACTTGATTCAATTGGGAGTTAATCTTCCGGATGATTGCGTCATTGACAGAATTCTTCAATCACTGCCACCGAGCTACAAGAGCTTCGTGATGAACTATAATATGCAAGGGATGAACAAGACTATTCCCGAGCTCTTCGCGATGCTGAAAGCTGCGGAGGTAGAAATCAAGAAGGATCATCAAGTGTTGATGGTCAACAAGACCACTAGTTTCAAGAAAAAGGGCAAAGGGAAGAAAAAGGGGAACTTCAAAAAGAACGGCAAGCAAGTTGCTGCTCAAGAGAAGAAACCCAAACCTAGACCTAAGCCTGAAACTGAGAGCTTCTATTGCAAGCAGACTGGTCACTGGAAGCGGAACTGCCCCAAGTATTTGGCGGATAAGAAGGATGGCAAGGTGAACAAAGGTATATGTGATATACATGTTATTGATGTGTACCTTACTAATGCTCGCAGTAGCACCTGGGTATTTGATACTGGTTCTGTTGCTAATATTTGCAACTCGAAACAGGGACTACGGATTAAGCGAAGATTGGTTAAGGACGAGGTGACGATGCGCGTAGGAAACGGTTCCAAAGTCGATGTGATCGCGGTCGGCACGCTACCTCTACATCTACCTTCGGGATTAGTATTAGACCTAAATAATTGTTATTTGGTGCCAGCGTTGAGCATGAACATTATATCTGGATCGTGTTTAATGCGAGACGGTTATTCATTTAAATCAAAGAATAATGGTTGTTCTATTTATATGAGTAATATCTTTTATGGTCATGCACCCTTGAAGAGTGGTCTATTCTTATTGAATCTCGATAGTAGTAATACACATATTCATAATGTTGAAGCCAAAAGATGCAGAGTTGATAATGATAGTGCAACTTATTTGTGGCACTGCCGTTTAGGTCATATCGGTGTAAAGTGCATGAAGAAACTCCATACTGATGGACTTTTGGAACCACTTGATTATGAATCACTTGGTACTTGCGAACCGTGCCTCATGGGCAAGATGACCAAAACACCGTTCTCCGGTACTATGGAGAGAGCAACAGATTTGTTGGAAATCATACATACAGATGTATGTGGTCCGATGAATATTGAGGCTCGTGGCAGATATCGTTATTTTCTCACCTTCACAGATGATTTAAGCAGATATGGGTATATCTACTTAATGAAACATAAGTCTGAAACATTTGAAAAGTTCAAGGAGTTTCAAAGTGAAGTTGAAAATCATCGTAACAAGAGAATAAAATTTCTACGATCTGATCGTGGAGGAGAATATTTGAGTTACGAGTTTGGTGTACATTTGAAAAATGTGGAATAGTTTCGCAACTCACGCCACCCGGAACACCACAGCGTAATGGTGTGTCCGAACGTCGTAATCGTACTTTACTAGATATGGTGCGATCTATGATGTCTCTTACTGATTTACCGCTATCGTTTTGGGGATATGCTCTAGAGACGGACACATTCATATTAAATAGGGCACCATCAAAATCCGTTGAGACGATGCCTTATGAACTGTGGTTTGGCAAGAAACCAAAGTTGTCGTTTCTGAAAGTTTGGGGCTGCAATGCTTATGTGAAAAAGCTTCAACCTGATAAGCTCGAACCCAAATCGGAGAAATGTGTCTTCATAGGATATCCAAAGGAAACTATTGGATACACCTTCTATCACAAATCCGAAGGCAAGACTTTTGTTGCTAAATTCGGAAACTTTCTAGAGAAGGAGTTTCTCTCGAAAGAAGTGAGTGGGAGGAAAGTAGAACTTGACGAGGTAAATGTACCTGCTCCCTTATTGGAAAGTAGTACATCACAGAAAACTGTTTCAGTGACACCTACACTAGTTAGTGAGGAAGCTAATGATGATGATCATGAAACTTCAGAACAAGATACTACTGAACCTCGTAGATCAACCAGAGTAAGATCCGCACCAGAGTGGTACGGTAATCCCGTTCTGGAAGTCATGATGCTAGATCATGATGAACCTACGAACTATGAAGAAGCGATGGTGAGCCCAGATTCCGCAAAGTGGCTTGAAGCCATGAAATCTGAGATGGGATCCATGTATGAGAACAAGGTATGGACTTTGGTTGACTTGCCCGATGATCGGCAAGCAATTGAGAATAAATGGATCTTCAAGAAGAAGACTGACGCTGACGATAATATTACTGTCTACAAAGCTCGACTTGTCGCGAAAGGTTTTCGGCAAGTTCAAGGGATTGACTACGATGAGACTTTCTCACCCGTAGCGATGCTTAAGTCTGTCCGAATCATGTTAGCAATTGCCGCATTTTATGATTATGAAATTTGGCAGATGGATGTCAAAACTGCATTCCTGAATGGATTTCTGGAAGAAGAGTTGTATATGATGCAACCAGAAGGTTTTGTCGATCCAAAGGAAGCTAACAAAGTGTGCAAGCTCCAGCGACCCATTTATGGACTGGTGCAAGCCTCTCAGAGTTGGAATAAACGTTTTGATAGTGTGATCAAAGCATTTGGTTTTATACAGACTTTTGGAGAAGCCTGTATTTACAAGAAAGTGAGTGGGAGCTCTGTAGCATTTCTGATATTATATGTGGATGACATATTATTAATTGGAAATGATATAGAATTTCTGGATAAGATAAAGGGATACTTGAATAAGAGTTTTTCAATGAAAGACCTCGGTGAAGCTGCTTACATATTAGGCATTAAGATCTATAGAGACACTTAATTGGACTTTCACAAACAACATACCTTGACAAAATTTTGAAGAAGTTCAAAATGGATCAAGCAAAGAAAGGATTCTTGCCTGTGTTACAAGGTGTGAAGTTGAGTAAGACTCAATGCCCGACCACTGCAGAAGATAGAGAGAACATGAAAGATGTTCCCTATGCATCAGCGATAGGATCTATCATGTATGCAATGCTGTGTACCAGACCTGATGTGTGCCTTGCTATAAGTCTAGCAGGGAGGTACCAAAGTAATCCAGGAGTGGATCACTGGACAGCGGTCAAGAACATCCTGAAATACCTGAAAAGGACTAAGGATATGCTTCTCGTATATGGAGGTGACAAAGAGCTCGTCGTAAATGGTTATGTTGATGCAAGCTTTGACACTGATACGGACGATTCTAAATCGCAAACCGGATACGTTTTTACATTAAACGGTGGAGCTGTTAGTTGGTGCAGTTCTAAACAAAGTGTCGTAGCGGGATCTACATGTGAAGCGGAGTACATAGCTGCTTCAGAAGCGGCAAATGAAGGAGTCTGGATGAAGGAGTTCATATCCGATCTAGGTGTCATACCTAGTGTATCGGGTCCAATGAAAATCTTTTGTGACAATACTGGTGCAATTGCCTTGGCAAAGGAATCCAGATTTCACAAGAGAACCAAGCACATCAAGAGATGCTTCAATTCCATCCGGGATCTAGTCCAGGTGGGAGACATAGAGATTTGCAAGATACATACGGATCTGAATGTTGCAGACCCGTTGACTAAGCCTCTTCCACGAGGAAAACATGATCAGCACCAAGGCTCCATGGGTGTTAGAATCATTACTGTGTAATCTAGATTATTGACTCTAGAGCAAGTGGGAGACTGAAGGAAATATGCCCTAGAGGCAATAATAAAGTTATTATTTATTTCCTTATATCATGATAAATGTTTATTATTCATGCTAGAATTGTATTAACCGGAAACATAATACATGTGTGAATACATAGACAAACTTAGTGTCACTAGTATGCCTCTACTTGACTAGCTCGTTAATCAAAGATGGTTATGTTTCCTAACCATGAACAAAGTGTTGTTATTTGATTAACAAGGTCACATCATTAGTTGAATGATCTGATTGACATGACCCATTCCATTAGCTTAGCACCCGATCGTTTAGTATGTTGCTATTGCTTTCTTCATGACATATACATGTTCCTATGACTATGAGATTATGCAACTCCCGTTTGCCGGAGGAACACTTTGGGTGCTACCAAACGTCACAACGTAACTGGGTGATTATAAAGGAGCATTACAGGTGTCTCCAAAGGTAGATGTTGGGTTGGCGTATTTAGAGATTAGGATTTGTCACTCCGATTGTCGGAGAGGTATCTCTGGGCCCTCTCGGTAATGCACATCACTTAAGCCTTGCAAGCATTGCAACTAAAAGAGTTAGTTGCGGGATGATGTATTACAGAACGAGTAAAGAGACTTGCCAGTAACGAGATTGAACTAGGTATAGGAATACCGACGATCGAATCTCGGGCAAGTAACATACCGATGACAAAGGGAACAACGTATGTTGTTATGCGGTCTGACCGATAAAGATCTTCGTAGAATATGTAGGAGCCAATATGGGCATCCAGGTCCCGCTATTGGTTATTGACCGGAGACGTGTCTCGGTCATGTCTACATTGTTCTCGAACCCGTAGGGTCCGCACGCTTAAGGTTACCATGACAGTTATATTATGAGTTTATGCATTTTGATGTACCGAAGGTTGTTCGAAGTCCCGGTTTGTATCACGGACATGAAGAGGAGCCTCGAAATGGTCGAGACATAAAATTGATATATTGGAAGCCTATGTTTGGATATCGGAAGTGTTCCGAGTGAAATCGAGATTTTACCGGAATACCGGGAAGGTTACCGGAACCCCCCGGGAGCTAAATGGGCCATGATGGGCCTTAGTGGAAAAGAGAAGAGGCAGCCCTACATGGGCTATGCGCCTCCCCCTTCCCCTAGTCCTATTAGGACTAGGAGAGGTGGCCGGCCCCCTTCATCTCTTTTCCCCCTCCGCAAATCCTATTCCAACTAGGATTGGGGGGGAATCCTACTCCCAGAGGGAGTAGGACTCTCCTGGCGCGCCAAGCTTGGCCGGCCAGCCTCCCCCCCTCTAGTCCTTTATATACTGAGGCAGAGGCACCCCAGAAACACACAAGTTGATCCACGTGATCTATTCCTTCGCCGTGTGCGGTGCCCCCAGCCACCATATTCCTCGATAATACTGTAGCGGAGTTTAAGCGAAGCCCTGCTGCTGTAGTGCATCAAGATCATCACCACGCCGTCGTGCTGACGGAACTCTTCCCCGACACTTTGCTGGATCGGAGTCCGGGGATCGTCATCGAGCTGAACGTGTGCTCGAACTCGGAGGTGCCGTAGTTTCGGTACTTGATCGGTTGGATCGTGAAGACGTACGACTACTTCCTCTATGTTGCGTCAACGCTTCCACAGTCGGTCTGCGTGGGTACGTAGACAACACTCTCCCCTCTCGTTGCTATGCATCACATGATCTTGCGTGTGCGTAGGAAATTTTTTGAAATTACTACGAAACCAAACACTTCAGTGTGTGGTGTGGTGGATTGCCTCTGGGGCTGATGATGGACAGCATAGGGGAAGAACAGCCTCACGAGGGGTGTTCTTGAGCTGGTGCGATGTGTTCTACTTAGTCTCTACTGGGTTTCTCCTTTTTCCCCTCTTCCTCTCTCCTCTCATTTGTGGAGGATAGCTCTATTTATAGAGGCCCTGGGCCTCTCCCCGAATAATTGAGCGGGAAGGGCTCCAACAATTGGCCATTTTGAAGGGGAACATCTAGTACAAGTTATCCTGACCAAAGGTAGTCTTCGGCTGCCAAAAGAACTGGTGATGACGCCATCTTGGGTTCCACGGTGACCTTCGTCCGGCCGTCCGGCTGGTCTTAGTCTCGTTGCACTGGAATGGTAACCTTTGCCTGATGCCTTGGCATGTGCTTGCCCCCTTTGCACCAAAGGGGAAACAAGGGCCCTGCGCAGGCCGGCGCCCGCCTGGCCTTGATCGTCATGGCTTGCGTCATGGGATCCTCGCGAGGTACCCTTGCATTGATCTCTCCGCCTCCTCACGAGCCTGCCTGATGAGGCCGCTCTTGAGGAAGCTTCCTGTCGTCCTCCCCGCGAGGTTTGGCCCCTCGCGAGGGTCTTGAGCTTGGGCTGATGAAGATGGGCCGTGTTGGGCCCCCACCTGAGCCACGCCGCAGGCAGGCAGGTCTGGGGACCCCGTTCCCAGAACGCCGACACGCGGGCAGGCAAGTCTGGGGACCCCCGTTCCCAGAACGCCGACAGTAGCCCCCGGGCCCAAGGCGCGCTTGGGCTTGACCTAGCAGGGAAGCGAAGGGGCAAGCGCGAAGAGCCGCGGGCCCTAACAGCCTGCGGCCTTGGGCGCCGCGTGGCAATTGATTGGACGTGGGCGTCTGTGCTTCCCCACGACGCCGCAGCAACTGTCCATCTGATAAAAGAGGTGCTCAGGCCAGACTTACTTGCTTTGTTCTCGTTCACCTCGCCCCAGATCCCCTTTCTCGCTCTCCTCCTTATTGCTTCCGAAATCCTCCAGATCTGTCTCAATCCTTCTCGCCCGGCACGTCATGGCGCCTCACAAGTCCCCGACCAAGGCCTGGTACTCGCCGGCCCTGGATTCCTCGAACTTGCCGGAGAAGAACCTCACCCTCACGCGCTTGATGACGGTGGCGCAGGGCAGCAAGGGGGCGACTGTGCTCAAGGCCGGCTCCGACCAACCTGAAAGCAGGGGGAGCACCTTCTATCCGCTTTTTGTGAGCGCCATCGTCGCCGGTCTAGTGCCTCCTTTCTCTGAGTTCTTCCTTGCTATTCTCCGCCAGTACAACTTGCAGGCTCTATATCTCCACCCCAACTCTGTTCTTCTCCTGGCGATTTTTGCTTACTACTGTGAGGCTCATGTCGGGGTAAAGCCATTGGTGGCCTTGTTGCGTCACTATTTTTCCCTCCGGGTTTCTGGTGGCCATGTCTCCGCATGTGCGAGCTTCATCGCGTACTCCAATTCCAATGCCATCTCGAAGCCTGGGAAGAGAATTGAAGGCTTCTGGAGCAAGTGGGTCATGGTAGACGTCGGGCGCCTCCACCCCCGTCTGGTGTTGCCTACGGGGCAGCCCAAGGCTGTCGACGTGTGGTCCCGCGCAGAGCTCGTCGACCCCTGTGCGAGGGCAATGCTGAAGAGGATGAACACGGACCTAAGGCCGAGCAACTTGGGGACGGCGAAGCTGACTGGAGCCACGCTCCTGAGGGAGTTCTTGGAGCACCGGGTGGCTCCACTCCAGGAGCACTCGCTCCCGTTGTGGAGGCTTGGGGAAGCGGATGCCGCCTTGCACCTAAGCTCTGAGGTCCTGACCGATGAGAATCTGGTCGCGGCCCTCCATTCCTGGTTGGGGGAGACGTGGCGAAGCCGGTGGGCGCCCCCGTCCCCCTGTTCCTTTGCGATGACTGGGAGCAGGTGGTGAACGCCATGCCCACCTTTAATGGCGATGGGCTGGTGCCCACGGAAGCTCCCGAGGGTCTTGCGGCGCTGGCGATGGTGAACGTGTCCTCCCACAGCTCCAGCGAGAGCGAGGGGGAGGAAGAGGCAGAGGAAGAAGAATCTGACTCTGAGGCAACTGGTGAGGAGTCGAGGGAGTCTTTCCCTCAGCGCAGGTCCCAGGTCCTCCTCTCCATGCCGGACGACGACAAGGCCGGCGCCAGGCGAGGAGGGGAGGACTCTCCCTTGGTCGCGAGGAAGGGCAGGTCGGGGCTGGTTCCCCCAGGGTCTGCTCTGGTCCCGGAGTGATCCGGGTCCAGATCCAGCCCTCCTGACGTGCCTTCTGCTTCCGGGCCTCCCGAGGCTGACCCCAGCTACAGGCTCTCGGGCTTCAAGTTCGGCTGGAGGTTGGTTGGGTCCACGAGCGACGACTAGTAAGTGCTCAATTCGTGCTTTGCTCGGTTTCTGCCGCCGAGGCTTGACATCCATATTCTTTTGTCAGGCTGGCGCCTGCGACGAAGAGGTTGAAAGGGGCTTCTGCGGCCCCGCTTGGGGCGAGTCCACCTGCCGGGATGGCGCCTTCGTCCACTGAGGGGAAAGACAGCGCGGCTCGCGCCTCCACTGCCCGGTCGTCCTCGCGAGGCCGACTGGGACGCCTCGGCGAGGAGTCAGCCCCCGTAGCTCCGCTGACCCTGGGGTCGACTGCGCTCGATGCTACAGCCGGGGCAGCCAAGGCCCGGGGGGTTGCTTCCTGCCAAGCCATGATCACGCTACCGTCTTCTTCGCCCGCTCCGCCGGTTCCCGCTTATTTTGTTTCCTCTGCCGCCGTCCTCGACCAGGTCGCCATCAAACTGAGCCAGCTGCGGGAGGATCTTCTTAGCGCGGACCCTCGCCTAGTGGACGGGCGCCTGGAGCTAGCTTCTGGCTGGGCCTGTTTCGCTGCCTCCATCCGAGCAACGCTGAGCCAGGCCGTGGCGGCCTCCGATGAGGAGAAGCAGGCCGCCAACCAAGCCAAGGCCGCTCGCGACGCTGCCCTAGGCGACGCTGAGGCTGCCAAGGCTCACTGCGAGGCGCTGGAGACCGAGCTGCAAGGCCTGCGCGACGACCTCGCCAAGGAGGTCCATGGCCACTAGGAGAAAGAGAAGGAGATGAAGGCTCGGGAGGCTGCCGTCAAGGACCGGGACATCAAGCTTGATGACCGCCACGGCCGGTTGAAGACGCTGGAGCGGTCTCTGAAGGCGGAGAGGACCGAGTTAGACGCCAAGGCGAAGGTCCTGGCGGAGGATCGGGTGGCCTTCGTGAAGATGAAGAAGAGGGCTCGTGTCGCGCTGAAGACGCTTTACGAGAGCGGCTTGGAGGAGCCGCTGGCCGGTGCGGAGGACGGCCCCGCCGAGCTGCTTCCCTTCCTGGTCCGTGCGCTTGAAGATATCGTAGACGGCCTTGGCCCCACGGCTGAGGCCGAGGCGCGTGCCCTGTCTTCTGCGGCGCTGATGCATGTCCTCAGCCACGTCTACCTGCGCGACCCCGACGTCGACTTCGATAGCCTGCTGGAAGCCGTGAGCGGCCACCTTGCCGCCGCTGCCGCTGAGGCCGTGAAAGGCCGAGCCGAAGCTTTCCTGGGGAGGTTCCGCGCCTTCAGCGTCTTGCCCGGGCGCGGTGCCGCCAGCTCTGCGGCCCCAGGAGGTGGGGTCGCCCAACACAACTCCACCACAGGTTGCGGTGCCACTGGAGAGTGATCCCTTCACGGCTTCTGTCATGTTATTATTCCTACAACATGCACCATGCCTCGCGGAGGCGTCTAAACTTGTGTTTGGCATCGTGAAACAATCTATGGCTTGTAATATTTGCTTTGAATTTCCTGGAATTTGCATTTTTCTCCCCTACTTGCTCGCGCTCTACGTCAGCAGGGCCCGGCCCCGCGCATACCTCACCCAGCATTAGCCCCGACCGGAAACCAGGACGAGACTAAGGAGCGAGGGGCTACGTGGCCAGTTAGGCTCCTGAGTCGCGACGCTCAGGAGTCCCCCTTGACGCACAAGCAGCAAGTAGGAAAGGGGGGGACGAGGAGTGGATTGATCATTCTGCGTCGGCAGGGCCCGGCCCCGCGCATACCTCACCCAGCGTTAGCCCCGACCGGAAACCAGGACGGGACTAAGGAGTGAGGGGCTACGGGGCAAGTTAGGCTCCTGAGTCGCGATGCTCAGGAGTCCCCCTTGACGTTCAAACAGGTTTCCATACCTTGGCTCCGCTCGGCGAGGGGCGCGTGACGACCAGGTCCGAGGGACCTGGCTGGGTGGCATGCACTTGGGCAAGACCCGGGCGTAGCCCCCGTGTCCAGCCCCTCGCGCGGCGCTCCTGAGGGGAGGCGTTGCGATGGTGCCGGACACTGAGCTCTGGGCTCCCTGAGGATGGTACGGCCGTAGGACGCCCTCAGTTGTTTATCACCAGCGCGGAGCATAGCGCTTCCGTATGTGTACGGGCATAGACGCTTCTCATTAGCGTCGTCAGCCAGCGCGGAGCATGGTGCTTCCACTGGTACGTGGGAGGGGGCTCCCCTCCGGTAGGAGCCCCCGGGGCGTGTACAACCCCGCCCTGACACGTGGCCGGCACGGTAGGGCTAGGAGAGGTGTATCTGGGCACTCGTGAGCCAGCGCAGGACTCACGAAGCCCTACCTCGAGGCGGGTTGCGCCTGGCTCTGGGCCTTTATCAATGGTGTGTTCCTGCAGGGTGGTTAGAATGCAAATGCTCTACGTCCTCAGGTCCCGACCCTCGAGCGAGCTTAGCCGCCATTGGTATGATAGGTCGCGATGCCGTGGGTCAAGGCCAGGGGGTGAGGGCTGGAGAGCCAGTAGGAGCCCATGAGTCGCGATGCTCAGGTACCCCCCTTTTAACATGCAAGCGCTTTGCATGAAAGCGGAGAAGTCCGCGATAAGCAGTAGGTGACAATTAAGCGCGAAAGAGCAAATTAATTTTAAGTAGACGCGGGAAAAGCAAACGCCGCAGGGCCAGGCCCGAGCAGCTCGGGGATGATGCAGCCCGAGGGGTGCCCCCAACAAGGTAAGTAAAGAGCATAAGCAAAACGGATACATGCCGCAGGGATGGACCCACGCGGCCTAGGAATGATGCGGCCCTGTGGGCGCTCCCAGCTAAAAACGAAACTTAGAAAGATGTCACCTGGTGCCGTTGAACATGGAGTGATGTTGAAGAAGTGGGTGATGCGCGATAAAGACGTCGATCCTTATGAGCCCCCAGACCCAGGAGCCTCGGGAGGCTCCAGGGGCACTGGTGGGTTTCTGAGGGCCTTCTCCATCTCCGCCAGGACCGCACCATGCCTCACCTCCTGAGCCTCCAGAATGCTCCTCAGCAGGCGCTGATGAGCGGCGACCGCGTTCGGCAGGCTGAAAGGCATGCGAACGTAGCTGTGTGGTGGACCCTCGCAACGCCCTGCGCGCGAAGGCCAGAGGCGCTCCAGAGACACGGCTCGATTGAGCCCTGGCACGTCAACACAGACGCGCAACCCACCATCCTCGCTTGGATGTGGGGTTACGGTGGGCAGGTGGCGGCTGCCGCGCATGACTCTCGATTCCTGTAGCTCCTGGGTGCTTCTTGCGATGAACTCCTGAGGGTCTGGTTTTCCTTGCCTTGTACCTTCCTGAGGGAAACGTGCCTGGAAGCACCCCTCCAAGTGGTGCCCGAGTGTCTCCCTCGCAACCTCGGAAAGGTCGGTGGCTCTCCAAGAAAGAGCCCCCGAGCCCTGCCTGAGGAGGGCGCCGGGCGCGCGTTCCTATGCGAGAGAGGGTGGCGCTCCCTGATTGGGCGCAGATCCTGACGCAACACCTCCGGAGGCGCCTACCTCCTTATGGCTAGGGCCAGGCGAAACCTTCTTCTTCTTAAGGGTCACCTCGGGAAGTCTTCTGTTTATGTGGTCCGGGTCTTCGATTGCTGCGGCTTGGAACGCGCGCTCAAGTGAACACACTGCGTCCCTTTCTTCACAGGGTATGGTGATGACTCCGCTGCTTCCTAGCATCTTGACGACATTGTACCCATGGTGAGTCACTGCCATGAACTTGGCCAGGGCTGGGTACCCGAGAATGGCGTTGTATGGCAGACGGATGTGGGCGACGTCGAAGTTGATGAGCTCGGTGCGGTAGTTGTTGCGCTGCCCGAAGGTGACCAGAAGGCGAACCTGCCCTATCGGAACAATGGAACCATCAGTGAATCCTGAGAAGGGCTTGGTTGGATGAAGCTGATCGTATGGCACTTGGAGGTTGTCGAACGTCTCAACGGACAAGACGTTGAGTCCTGCTCCGCTGTCAATGAGGGTCCTGGTGACCTGCACGTTGCTGATGATTGGGAGCAAAGCATCGGGAGGACTCTGTCCGTTGCCGCGCACTTGAGCTGATCCGCTGAGCTGAACGTGATAGCGCATGTAGACCACCTGAGAGGGCGCGTGGCCTCAAGCTTGGGGAGGACCGCATTCACCTCGCGAGCAAACTGCTTGAAGATGCGCTGTGAGGCTGGGGCGTGCGTGCCACCCAAGATGCAAGCGATTGCGCGCGGCTCCTGGAAGCCCTCGGCCCCCTCGTCTTGTTGTTGGTCTTCGTTCCTCCTTGGCGGTGGCGGCAGAGGAGGAAGGCATGTGTTGCCGTGCGGGCGATCCTCACGAGGCTGACCTCTCCAGCCTCCCTCGCGAGGCTGGTCCTGCCAGTGATCCTCGCGAGGTCGGTCTCGCCACCCTTGGTGAGGGCCACGGTCTTCCCATCGTCCGCCACCTCTTCCTCCTCCTCGGCCATAGCCCCTGTCGTTGCGCTCGGGGCAACGGCCGACACGTCCATCTCTCACGGCCCCGAGCTCTTGACATTCGTTGGTGTTGTGGGTGTGGAGGTCGTGGTACACGCAGTACCGGCTGCCCTTGGATGACTCAGGCTGATCCCTGCCTCGCTTGGTGTCTGGTTCCGCTGCAAGCACGGCAACCCCCTTGCGCTTCATGTCCTTGGCCTTGGGCTTCTTCTCTTCTGGGTCGGTAGCCGGGAGTTCGAGGAGGGAAAGGCGCCCTTCCTCATCCCTGGCGCAGTTGGTCGCCAAGTTGAACAACTCCAGGGATGTGCACAGGTCTTCATGGATTACTAGCTCCTCCTTCATCTTGATGTTGCGTACGCCATCGGAGAAGGCCGAGATGATGGCTTCTTCAGTCACCTTGGGGATCTTGAGGCGAGTGTTGTTGAAGCACTGGATGTATTTCTGCAGGGTTTCCCCTTGCTGCTGCTTGATGCGGCGCACATCGCTCACGGCCGGGGGCCGGTCGCGAGTGCCCTGGAAGTTGGCGATGAAGCGAGTGCGCATCTCGTCCCAGGAGGAGATTGTGCCAGGAGCCAGGTTCAGGAGCCAGGTGCGAGCCCCGTCCTTGAGCGCCATGGGGAACCAGTTCGCCATGACCCTTTCGTCTCCGTTGGCGGATTCGATGCATAGCTCATAGAGCTGCAGGAACTCCGCAGGGTCCGCCATGCCATCGTAGCTAGGGGCAGGTCAGGCTTGAACTTGCCTGGCCATGCGATGCCGCGTAGCTCGGGGGTGAGGGCACGACAGCCTGCTATGGCCACCGGTGCCTTTTGCTGGTACTGGGCTTGCTCCTGGGGATTACCGCACGCCGCCGCTTGGAGCAGTGCGGGGTCTTGGCATGGAGGTGCAGGGACGCGATCTTGGCGCGCCGATGCTGGGAGCACACGGGCACCTTCTTGGGGACGAGGGATCTCTTGGCAGCTCCTTTCTTGCTGCGCAGGCACCGGGCGCGGAGGGTCTCACCCTGGGGCTGCGCGCCTTGGAGCCAGGGCGCCTTCTTGGGGAGAAGGTGGTGGAGGCACCTCTTGATCCTCGCCTCCTGCGCAGAATGGAGGGCGAGGCAGCGAGAAGGACGGCAAGGGGGATCCCCATGCGGCGCTGACGAGCTCGGTGATGCGGGCGAGCCAGTCTTCGTAGAGGTCGTCGACAGGGCGGTAGTGAAAGAGCTCTCTTGCCAGGAGCAGCGCCGCGTGCGCATCCGTGGGGGCGCGACGGGCGTGGGATGACGAAGCGGCTGGAGTCAGCAACGGTGTGGCGGTGCGGCCCTCCCGCCATATCGAAGGATGCTGGGACGAGGCCTGCTGCTCGTTCCCTGCCGGGCTGGTGGCGGCGTTGGCGGCAGGCGACGGGGAAAGACGAGTGCGTCCGCCGACGGGCGCCGTCTGGGCGACGTGGGTGGCGAGAGCAGCCCAGCGCTCGGCGCGAGCCCGACGAGCGTCAGCCATGGACACGGCGGAAGATCACACGCGAACAGCGGAAGAAAGATTCCGGTGCACCCCTACCTGGCGCGCCAAATGACGGATTTCGGGTTTCGGAAGACCCTTGAGGTTCGAACACTAGGGTGCGCGCGGAGATCTCTCCCCTACCGATCTACGTCCAATCTCCTCGCGTGATCTAAGCTGGAAACAACGAACAACACAAGGGACACGAGATTTATACTGGTTCGGTCCACCGTTGTGGTGTAATACCCTACTCCAGTGTCTGGTGTGGTGGATTGCCTCAGGGGCTGATGATGAACAATACAAGGGAAGAACAGCCTCGCGAGAGGTGTTCTTGAGCTGGTGCGATGAACTGCTGGGGCGAGTTCAGTCGCCTCTTTCTCTCTCTGCTAGTGTTCTACCAGATCTCTCGCTGTCTCTCTCCCTCGATGTCCCCCTACTCTGTGGTGGCTATCTCTATTTACAGAGGCCCTGGGCCTCTCCCCAAATAATGAGCGGGAAGGGCGCCAACAATTGGCCATTTTGAAGGGGAACATCTAGTACAAGTTATCCTGACCAAAGGTGGTGTTCGGCTGCCAAAAGCACTGGTGATGATGCCGTCTTGGGTTCCACGGTGACCTCCGTCCTGCCGCTCTGCTGGTCTTGGTCTCGTTACATCGGAATGGTAACATTTGCCCGATGCCTTGTCCTGTGCTTGCCCCCTTTGCACCAAAGGGGAAACAAGGACACTGCGCAGGCCGGCGCCCGCCTGGCGCCCGCTTGGTCTCGATCGTCATGGCTTGCGTCACAGGCTCCTCGCGAGGTACCCCTGCCTTGATCTCTCCGCCTCCTCGCGAGCCTGCCTGATGAGGCTGCCTCTGAGGAAGCTTCCTATCATTCGCCCCGCGAGGCTTGGCCCCTCGCGAGGGTCTTGAGCTTGAGCTGATGAAGATGGGCCGCGCTGGGCCCCCACTTGAGCCACGCCGCAGGCCGCGGGCAGGCAAGTCTGGGGACCCCCGTTCCCAGAACGCCGAAAGTACCTAACATGAATATTTTTAATATCTTCAATTAAGAACTGAGTTTGAGTCATTTCTGCGTCCAACAGGTCATCGCTTTTGTCTAACAGTTTTTGAATATGTTCCATAGCAGTCTGTTTCTTTGTTGCAATTTTAGCAAGTGCTTTGTACCTAGGTTTAGATTTACATTCAGAGTCATCTTTACTGGATGTTTGGTAGTGAGCATCGCGTGAGTTTACCTTGGCACCACGTGCCATGAAGCAGTAGGTGGGTGCAGAGTCATCTTCGTTAGCATCAGCATTGGTGAAGAGGCCATCGTCTTCAGTGTTGAAAATGGACTTGGCGACGTATGCTGAAGCTAAAGCCAGGCTTGCCACACCTGAATCAGATTCCTCTTCAGACTCCATCTCCACCTCCTCAGATGCAGACTCCTCCTCTGAATCCGTTTCCTTCCCAACAAATGCACGACCCTTTCTAGATGAGGTCTTCTTGTGTGATGAAGACTTTGATGAAGACTTGGAAGAAGACTTTGAGAATTTCTTCTTCTTGTCATCAGAATCACATTTCTTGCTCTTCTTCTTCTTGTTGTTCTCATTGTCCCATCGAGGACATTCAGAGATGTAGTGACCAGGTTTCTTGCACTTGTGACACGTTCTCTTCTTGTAGTCACGGGAGGAAGCTTCATCAATTCTTGAGCTGGATCTTGAAGACTTATTGGAGCCTTTCTTCCTAGTGAACCTTTGGAACTTCTTCGCGAGCATGGCAAGCTCCTTTCCAATGTCTTCAGGATCCTCATAACTGCACTCAGATTCTTCTCCAGATGAGGAAACAACCTTTGCCTTCAAAGCGCGAGTTCAGCCATAGTTGGGACCATAGATGTCAGTTTTCTCAGATAACTGAAACTCATGTGTGTTGAGCCTCTCAAGTATGTCAGACGGATCGAGTGTCTTGAAGTTAGGGCATTCTTGAATCATCAGGGCTAGGGTGTCAAACAAGCTGTCAAGTGATCTCAGGAGTGTCTTGATGATTTCATGCTTGGTGATCTCAGTGGCGCCGAGAGCATGAAGATCAATTGTGATATCAATGAGGCGATCAAACGTGAGCTGTACATTCTCATTGTCATTTCTCTTGAAGCGGTTGAATAGGTTGCGAATCTCTCTGGGTTGAGACGCCTTTGTTGACCTTTGAGAGCCAGTACCAGACTAGCTTCGACGCTTCTAGAGCACTCACACAGCCATACTGTCCTTTGGTCAGATGACCACATATGATGTTCTTGGCAATAGAATCCAGTTGAACAAAGTTCTCGACATCAGCAGAGGTGACACCTTCACCGGTCTTGGGAACACCGTTCTTGACGACATACCATAGATCGACATCAATGGCTTCAAGATGCATGCGCATCTTATTCTTCCAGTAGGGGTATTCAGTGCCATCGAAGACAGGGCACACAGCAGAGACTTTGATTATCCCTGCAATCGACATAGCTAAAACTCTAGGTGGTTAAACCGAATCACACAGAACAAGGGAGTACCTTGCTCTGATACCAATTGAAAGTGCTAGTTATCGACTAGAGGGGGTGAATAGGCGATTTTTATGAAAGTCTTCAAAACATGGGAGTTTTGAAGACAAACAATAGAAAAGAACCTATTGACATGCAGCGGAAGGTAGACTACACTAGACAAGCCATAGTCAAGCAAGTAATGAAGCTTAAAGCACGAAGATTATTAGCAGCTAGGAAGTAAGGATCAAGATGGAAGATGGTATGAAGCCAAACAATAGTCGTCACACTGTGAAGTCAAACAGATAAGACAAGCAAGCAAAAGACTTCACAGAGACAACCTATAAATAAGTGAAGGAAGAGATAGAACCAGTTGCTTGATGAAGACAAATGATTTGTTGGACCAGTTCTAGTTGTTGTGACAATTGTACGTCTGGTTAGGGAGGCCGATATTCAACTCAGAAGACCGCATCTTCACCTTATTCCCCTTGAGCCCAGGACACTTAGTCCTCGCCCAATCACTCTGGTAAGTCTTCAAGGTAGACTTCCAAACCTTCACAGACTTCGTTCACCGGCAATCCCCAATGACTCTTGGATGCTCAGAACACGATGCCTAATCGGCTGGAGGATTCATAGTCCTCAAGTGTAATAAGTCTTCAGATCACGCAAACAGAAAGACTTCAGTGATGCCTAACACTCTTTGGCTCTAGGTGTTTGGGGCTTTGTCCTCGCAAGGATTTCTCTCTCAAAGGCTTCGAGGTGGGTTACTCTCAAACGACAAAAGTCGTGCACTAACTCTAAGCAGCCACCAATTTATGGTGTAGGGGGTGGGCTATTTATAGCCACTAGGCAACCTGACCTGATTTCTCCAAAATGACTCTGGGTCACTAAGGAACTGACACGTGTTCTAACGGTCAGACTTCAAACACACATGTCAGCTTAACTTGGGCTACAAGTAAAGCTGACTCATCCAGCTTGGGATAAGATTTGCTCTCATTGTCTTCGCTTGAAGACTCAGGATTTGGTTGAGCATCGCTTCAGTCACTCTGACTTTGTTCACTTGGACCCCACTTAACAGTATGGTGGTTCCTATGACTCAACAAAGAAGAAAAGGAAACTACAAAATAGCTATGTCTTCGCACTCCATAGTCTTCACGTGAATGTCTTCTCGAGTCACAATCTTTGTTGTGAATATCTTCACATACCACCATTGTCTTCAATGTCTTCACACAATTTTAGGGGTCATCTCCGGTAGGTAAACCGAATCAATGAGGGACTACTACCTGTGTTATCCTGCAATTCTCACAAACACATTAGTCCCTCAACCAGGTTTGTCGTCAATACTCCAAAACCAACTAGGGGTGGCACTAGATGCACTTACAATCTCTCATGCTTCACTTATATTATTTTGAGAGTCCTTTAGAATAGCATAGCAATTTGCTTTTGATATTATAAAAAACTTTCATATAAGTGCATTGAATACTAAGAG
The DNA here is from genome assembly GCF_018294505.1 of Triticum aestivum. Lineage (NCBI taxonomy): Eukaryota > Viridiplantae > Streptophyta > Magnoliopsida > Poales > Poaceae > Triticum > Triticum aestivum. Next base: position 494,750,965 of record NC_057809.1, on the reverse strand, counting down.
AAGTTTGATACTTGATTATTGTTTTGAGATGTGGAGATAGTGATATTAAAGTTGTGCTAGTTGAGTAGTTGTGAATTTGAGAAATACTTGTGTTGAATTTTGCAAGTCCCGTAGCATGCACGTATGGTAAACATTGTGTAACAAATTTGAAACATGCGGTGTTATTTGATTGTCTTCCTTATGAGTGGCGGTCAGGGACGAGCGATGGTATTTTCCTACCAATCTATCCCCCTAGGAGCATGCGCATAACACTTGGTTTTTGATGACTTGTAGATTTTTGCAATAAGTATGTGAGTTCTTTATGACTAATGTTGAGTCCATGGATTATACGCACTCTCACCCTTCCATCATTGCTAGCCTCTTCGGTACCATGCATTTCCCTTTCTCACCTTGAGAGTTGGTGCAAACTTCGCCGGTGCATCCAAACCCCATGATATGATACGCTCTATCACACATAAACCTCCTTATATCTTCCTCAAAACAGCCACCATACCTACCTATTATGGCATTTCCATAGCCATTCCGAGATATATTGCCATGCAACTTTCCACCGTTCCGTTTATTATGACACGCATCATCATTCTCATATCGCCTTGCATGATCATGTAGTTGACATCGTATTTGTGGCAAAGCCACCATTCATAATTCTTTCATACATGTCACTCATGAGTCATTGCACATCCCGGTACACCGACGGAGGCATTCATATAGAGTCATATCTTGTTCTAGTATTGAGTTGTAATCATTGAGTTGTAAATAAATAAATAGAAGTGTGATGATCATCATTAATAGAGCATTGCCCAAAAAATAGAAAGGCAAAAAAAAGAAGGCCAAAAAAGGGGCAATGCTACTATCCTTTTTCCCACACTTGTGCTTCAAAGTAGCACCATGATCTTTATGATAGAGAGTCTCTTGTTTTGTCATTTTCATATACTAGTGGGAATTTTTCACTACAGAACTTGGCTTGTATATTCCAACAATGGGCCTCCTCAAGTGCCCTAGGTCTTCATGAGCAAGCAAGTTGGATGCACACCCACTTAGTTTCTTTTGTTGAGCTTTCATACACTTATAGCTCTAGTGCATCCATTGCATGGCAATCCCTACTCCTTGCATTGACATCAATTGATGGGCTTCTCCCTAGCCCATTGATTAGCCACGTCAATGCGAGACTTTCTCCTTTTTGTCTTCTCCACATAACCCCCTTCATTATATTATATTCCACCAATAGTGCTATATCCATGGCTCATGCTCATGTATTGCATGAAAGTTGAAAAAAGTTTGAGAATACTAAAGTATGAAACAATTGCTTGGCTTGTCATCGGGGTTGTGCATGATGAGAGCATTCTTGTGTGATGAAAATGGAGCATGACCAAACTATATGATTTTGTAGGGATGAACTTTCTTTGGCCATGTTATTTTGAGAAGACATGATTGCTTAGTTAGTATGCTTGAAGTGTTATTATTTTTATGTCAATATTAAGCTTTTATCTTGAATCTTTCGGATCTGAACATTCATGCCACAATAAAGAAAATTACACTGAGAAATATGTTAGGAAGCATTCCACATCAAAAATTTTGTTTTTATCATTTACCTACTCGAGGACGGGCAGGAATTAAGCTTGGGGATGCTTGATACGTCTCCAATGTATCTATAATTTTTTATTGCTCCATGCTATTATATATTATGTTTTGGATGTTTAACGGGCTTATTTATATACTTTTATATTATTTTTGGGACTAACCTATTAACTGGAGGCCCATCCCAAATTGCTGTTTTTTCTACTTATTTCAGTGTTTCGCAGAAAAAGAATATCAAACGGAGTCCAAACGGAATGAAACCTTTGGGAGCATGATTTTTGGAACAAACGTGATCCAGAGGACTTGGAGTGGACGTCAAGCAACCAACGAGGAGGCCACGAGGCAGGGGCGCGCCTACCCCCTGGGCGCGCCATCCACCCTCGTGGCTTCATCGACCTACTTCTTCCTCCTATATATACCTACATACCCTGAAAACATTGAGGAGCACCACGAAAACCTAATTCCACCACCGCAACCTTCTGTACCCGTGAGATCCCATCTTGGGGCCTTTTCTGGCGCTCCGCCGGAGGGGGCATTGATCACGGAGGGCTTCGACATCAACACCATAGCCTCTCCGATGATGTGTGAGTAGTTTACCTCAGACCTTCAGGTCCATAGTTATTAGCTAGATGGCTTCTTCTCTCTCTTTGGATCTCAATACAAAGTTCTCCTCGATTCTCTTGGAGATCTATTCGATGTAATCTTCTTTTGCGGTGTGTTTTTCGAGATCCGATGAATTGTGGGTTTATGATCAAGATTATCTATGAACAATATTTGAATCTTCTCTGAATTCTTTTATGTATGATTGGTTATCTTTGCAAGTCTCTTCAAATTTTCAGTTTGGTTTGGCCTACTAGATTGATCTTTCTTGCAATGGGAGAAGTGCTTAGCTTTGGGTTCAATATTGCGGTGCTTGATCCCAGTGACAGTAGGGGAAACGACACGTATTGTATTGTTGCCATCAAGGATAAAAAGATGGGGTTTATATCATATTGCATGAGTTTATCCCTCTACATCATGTCATCTTGCTTAAAGCGTTACTCCGTTCTTATGAACTTAATACTCTATATGCATGCTGGATAGCGGTCGATGTGTGGAGTGATAGTAGTAGATGCAGGCAGGAGTCGGTCTACTTGTCACGGTCGTGATGCCTATATACATGATCATACCTAGATATTCTCATAACTATGCTCAATTCTATCAATTTCTCGACAGTAATTTGTTCACCCACCGTAATACTTATGCTATCTTGAGAAAAGCCACTAGTGAAACCTATGGCCCCCGGGTCTATATTCCATCATATTAATCTCCCATCAACTTGCTATTTCTGGCACCGTTTATTTTGCAATCTTTACTTTCAATCTATATCATAAAAATACCAAAAATATTTATCTTATTATTATTATCTCTATCAGATCTCACTCTTGCATGTGGCTGTGAAGGGATTGACAACCCCTTTATCGCGTTGGTTGCGAGGTTCTTATTTGTTTGTGTAGGTACGAGGTGACTCGCGCGTGGTCTCCTACTGGATTGATACCTTGGTTCTCAAAAACTGAGGGAAATACTTACGCTGCTTTGCTACATCACCCTTTCCTCTTCAAGGGAAAACCAACACATGCTCAAGAGGTAGCAATAGCTTCCCCGTTTTATTTATGATATGTTCCTAGAGAAAACTATGTTGAAAGATGATAGTGGCAATGATGTGGATTGGATCCGTGATCTGAGGATTATACTCATTGATGCACAGAAGAATTATGTCCTTGATGCACCGCTAGGTGACATAACTATTGCAGGAGGAAATGCAGACGTTATGAACGTTTGACAAAGCTCGGTATGATGACTACTTAATAGTTTAGTGCACCATGCTTTATGGCTTAGAACCGGGACTTCAAAAATGTTTTTGAATGCCACAGAGCATATAAGATGTTCTAAGAGTTGAAATTGGTATTTCATACTCATGCCCGTGTCGAGAGGTAGGAGACCTCTGCCAGTACTTTGCCTACAAGATGGAGGAGAATAGCTCAACCAGTGAGCATGTGCTCAGATTGTCTGGGCACTACAATTTCTTGAATCAAGTGGGAGTTAATCTTCCAAATAAGATAGTAATTGACAAAATTCTCTTGTCACTATCACCAAGTTACTAGAACTTAGTGATGAACTATAATATGCAAGGGATGATGAAAGTAATTCACAAGCTCTTCGCGATGCTGAAATTGGCGAAGGTAGAAATCAAGAAAAAGCATCAAGTGTTGATGGTTGACAAGATCACTAGTTTCAAGTAAAAGGGCAAGGGAAAGAAAGGGAACTTCAAGAAGAATGGCAAGCAAGTTGCCACTCCTGTGAAGAAGCCCAAAGCTAGACCTAAGCCTGAAACTGAGTGCTTCTACTTCAAAGGGAATGGTCACTGGAAGCAGAACTACCCCAAATACTTGGCGGATAAGAAGGATGGCAAAGTGAACAAAAGTATATTTGATATATATGTTATTGATATGTACTTTACTAGTGTTCATAGTAACCCCAGGGTATTTGATACCGGTTCAGTTACTAAGATTAGTAACTCGAAACAGGAGTTGCAAAATGAACAGAGACTAGTTAAGGGCAAGGTAACGATGTGTATTGGAAGTGTTCCAAGGTTGATAAGATCACCATCACACACTCCCTTTACCTTCGGGATTAGTGTTGAACCTAAAATAAATGTTGTTTGGTGTTTGCATTGAGCATAAATATGATTGGATCATGTTTATTGCAATACGGTTATTCATTTAAGTCAAAGTATAATTGTTGTTCTATTTACATGAATAAAACCTTCTATGGTCATACACTCAATATAAATGGTTTATTGAATCTCGATCGTAGTGATACACATATTCATAATATTGAAGCCATGCAAAGTTAGTAATGATAGTGCAACTTATATGTGGCACTACCATTTAGGTCATATTGGTGTAAAGCGCATGAAGAAACTTCATGTTGATGGACTTTTGGAATCACTTGATTATGAATCATTTGATGCTTGCAAACCATGCCTCATGGGCAAGATGACTAAGACTTCGTTCTCCGGAACAATGGAGCAAGCAACAGACTTATTGGAAATAATACATACTAATGTATGTCGTCCGATGAGTATTGATGCTCGCAGCGGGTATCGTTATTTTCTTACCTTCACATATGATTTGAGCATATATGGGTATATCTACATGATGAAACATAAGTCTGAAACATTTGAAAAGTTCAAAGAATTTTAGAGTGAAGTGAAAAATCATCGTAACAAGAAAATTAAGTTTCTACGATCTGATCGTGGAGGTGAATATTTGAGTTGTGAGTTTGGTCTTCATTTGAAATAATGCGTAATAGTTTCGCAACTCATGCCACCTGGAACACCACAATGTAATGGTGTGTCCGAACATCGTACTTTATTAGATATGGTGCGATCTATGAGGTCTCTTACCGATTTACCACTATCATTTTGGGGTTATGCATTAGAGACAACTGCATTCACGTTATATAGGGCACCATCTAAATCCGTTGAGACGACACCGTATGAATTATGGTTTGGCAAGAAACCAAAGATGTCGTTTATTAAAGTTTGGGGTTGCGATGCTTACGTGAAAAAGTTTCAACCTGATAAGCTCGAACCCAAATCGGAGAAATGCGCCTTCATAGGATACCCAAAGGAGACTCTTGGGTACACCTTCTATCACAGATCCGAAGGCAAGATATTCGTTGCTAAGAATGGATCCTTTATAGAGAAGGAGTTTCTCTCGAAAGAAGTGAGTGGGAGGAAAGTAGAACTTGACGAGGTAATTGTACCTACTCCCTTATTGGAAAGTAGTTCATCACAGAAATCAGTTCCAGTGATTCCTACACCACTAAGTGAGGAAGCTAACGATGATGATCATGAAACTTCTGATCGAGTTACTACCGAACCTCGTAGGTCAACCAGAGGAAGATCCGCACCAGAGTGGTACGGTAATCCTGTTCTGGAGGTCATGTTACTTGACCATGACGAACCTACGAACTATGAGGAAGCGATGATGAGCCCAGATTCCGCAAAATGGTTTGAGGCCATGAAATCTGAGATGGGATCCATGTATAAAGAACAAAGTATGGACTTTGATTGACTTGCCCGATGATCGACGAGCCATTGAGAATAAATGGATCTTCAAGAGCAAGACGGATGCTAATAGTAGCGTTACTATCTACAAAGCTCGAATTGTCGCAAAAGGTTTTTGACAAGTTCAAGGTGTTGACTACGATGAGATTTTTCTCACTCGTATCATTGCTTAAAAGTCTGTCCGAGTCATGTTAGCAGTTGCCTCATTTTATGAAATTTGGCAAATGTATATAAAAACTGCATTCCTTAATGGATTTATTAAAAATGGAGTTGTATACGATGCAACCAGTAGGTTTTGTCAATCCTAAAGATGTTAACAAAGTGTGCAAGCTCCAGCGATCCATCTATGGACTGGTGCAAGCATCCCGGAGTTGGAATATACGCTTTGATGAGTTGATCAAAGCATATAGTTTTATACAGACTTTTGGAGAAGCCTGTATTTACAAGAAAGTGAGTGGGAGCTCTGTAGCATTTCTGATATTATATGTGGATGACATATTGTTGATTGGAAATGTTACTGAATTTCTGGATAGCATAAAAGGATACTTGAATAAGAATTTTTCAATGAAAGACCTCGGTAAAGCTGCTTACATATTGAGCATCAAGATCTATAGAGATAGATCAAGATGCTTGATAAATTTTTTCAATGAGTACATACCTTGACAAGTTTTGAAGTAGTTCAAAATGGAACTGTCAAAGAAGGAGTTCTTGACTGTGTTGCAAGGTGTGGAGTTGAGTAAAGACTCAAAACCCGACCACGACAGAAAATAGAAAGAGAATGAAAAATTCATTCCCTATGCCTCAGTCATGGGTTCTATAAAGTATGATATGCTGTATACTAGACCTATTGTATACCTTAGCATGATTTTGGCAAGGGAGTAGAATAGTGATCTAGGCGTAGATCACCGGACAACGATCAAAATTATCCTTAGAGGACTAAGGAAATATTTCTCGGTTATGGAGGTGATAAAAGTGTTTGTCGTAAAGAGTTACGTCGATGCAAGCTTTTGACACCGATCTAAATGACTCTAAGTCTCGATCTAGATACATATTCAAAGTGGGAGCAATTAGTTAGAGTAGCTCCATGCAGAGTATTGTAAACATAGAAATTTGCAAAATACATATGGAAGTAAATTTTGCAGACCTGTAGACTAAACTTATCTCACAAGCAAAACATGATCACTCTTTGGGTGTTAATCACATAGCGATGTGAACTAGATTATTGACTCTAGTGCAAGTGGGAGACTGAAGGAAATATGCCCTAGAGGCAATAATAAAGTTATTATTTATTTCCTTATATCATGATAAATGTTTATTATTCATGCTAGAATTGTACTAACCGAAAACTTAGTACATGTGTGAATACATAGACAAACAAAGTGTCACTAGTATGCCTGTACTTGACTAGATCGTTAATCAAAGATGGTTAAGTTTCCTAGCCATGGACAAAGAGTTGTCATTTGATGAACGAGATCACAACATTAGAGAATGATGTGATTGACTTGACCCATCCGTTAGCTTAGCATGTTGATCATTTAGTTTACTGCTATTGCTTTCTCAATAACTTATACATGTTCATATGACTATGAGATTATGCAACTCCCAAAAATCGGAGGAACACTTAGTGTGTTATCAAACGTCACAACATAACTGGGTGACTATAAAGATGCTCTACAGGTGTCTCCGATGGTGTTTGTCGAGTTGGCATAGATCAAGATTAGGATTTGTCACTCCGTGTATCGGAGAGGTATCTCTGGGCCCTCTCGGTAATGCACATCACTATAAGCCTTGCATGCAATGTGACTAATGAGTTAGTTACGGGATGTTGCATTATGGAACGAGTAAAGAGACTTGCCGATAACGAGATTGAACTAGGTATTGAGATACCGACGATCAAATCTCGGGCAGATAACATACCGATGACAAAGGGAACAACGTATGTTGTTATGTGGTTTGACCGATAAAGATCTTCATAGAATATGTAGGAACCAATATGAGAATCCAGGTTCCGCTATTGGTTATTGACCGGAGATGAGTCTTGGTCATGTCTACATAGTTCTCGAACCCGTAGGGTCCGCACGCTTAATGTTCGGTGATGATCGGTATTACGAGTTTATGCGTTTTTGATGTATTGAAGGTTGTTTGGAGTCACGGATGTGATCACGGGCATGAGGAGGAGTCTATAAATGGTCGAGACATAAAGACCGATATATTGGATGACTATGTTTGGACATCGGAATGGTTTCGGGTGAGTTCGGGCATTTACCGGAGTACCGGGAGGTTACCGGAACCCCCCGGGAAGTATATGGGCCTTTGATAACCCACAAGTATAGGAGATTAATTGTAGCCTCTTTCGATAAGTAAGAGTGTCAAACCCAACGAGGAGCTAAAGGTAGAACAAGTATTCCCTCAAGTTCTATCGACCACTGATACAACTCTACGCACGCTTAACGTTTGCTTTACCTAGAAAAAGTATGAAACTAGAAGTACTTTGTAGGTGTTGTTGGATAGGTTTGCAATATAATAGAGAGCGCGTAAATAAAAAGTAGGGGTTGTTTAGATAAATAAACAACTAAGTTAGTTTTAGTAGAGAGCTTGTTGTCACACAAGAAAGTTATTTGTCCCTAGGCAATCGATAACTAGACCGGTAATCATTATTGAAATTTTATTTGAGGGAGAGGCATAAGCTAACATACTTTCTCTTCTTGGATCATATGCACTTATGATTGGAACTCTAGCAAGCATCCGCAACTACTAAAGGTCATTAAGGTAAAACCCAACCATAACATTATAAGGCATCAAGTCCTCTTTATTCCCATACACAAACAACCTACTTACTCGGGTCTGTGTTTCTATCACTCACGCCACCCACCATAAGCAAATCATGAACATATTGCAAACCCTACAGCAGGGATCCCTCACGCTTGCGCGACACAGAGAGCACCATAGGACAACACCAATAATAAAACATGCAACTGAAACCAATCACGATCATCAATTAACCCATAGGACAAAACGGATCTACTCAAACATCATAGGATAGCCATACATCATTGGGAGATAATATATAGCGTTGAGCACCATGTTTAAGTAGAGATTACAGCGGGTAAAAGAGGGGTTACACCGCTGCATAGAGGGGGAAGAGTTGGTGATGATGGCAGTGAACTTGTTGGTGTAGATTGCGGTGATGATGATGGCCCCGGCGGCGTTCCGGCGCCACCGGAAGAGAGGGGGAGAGAGCCCCCCTTCTTATTCTTCTTCCTTGACCTTCTCCCTAGATGGTAGAAGGGTTTCCCCTCTGGTCCTTGGTCTCCATGGCGGAGGAGGGGCGAGAGCCCCTCCGAGATTGGATCTGTCTCTCTGTCTCTGTCTGTTTCCGCATTCCAGATTCTGCCCTTTCACCGTTTCTTATATTCCTGGAGATCCGTAAGTCCGATTGGGCTGAAATTTGGACACGATTTTTATCTGGATATTAGTTTTCTTGCGGCGAAAGAAGGGCATCAACCGCCTTACGCGGTGGCCATGAGGGCCCAGGGCCGCCTGACCCCCTGGGGCGCGCCCCCTGCCTCGTGGCCCCCTCGGGCATCGTCTCACATTGATTCTTCTTCCCAAAAATCACATATTCCAAAAAAATCTCCGGCAGTTTTTATCCTGTTTGGACTCTGCTTGATATGGATTTTCTGCGAAACAAAAAACATGCAACAAATAGGAACTGGCACTAGGCACTGGATCAATATGTTAGTCCCAAAAATAGTATAAAAAGTTGCCAAAAGTATATGAAAGTTGTATAATATTGGCATGGAACAATCAAAAATTATAGATACGACAGAGACGTATTAGCATACCCAAGCTTAATTCCTGCTCGTCCATGAGTAGTTAAATCATAAAAAGGATAATTTTTGATGTGGAATGCTACCTAGCATAATCTTGATCATGTAATATAATCATGGCAAGAATATTAAGACACGAGTGATTCAAAGCAATAGTCTATCATTTGACATTAAGACAATAATACTTCAAGCATACTAATAAAGCAATCATGTCTTTTCAAAATAACATGGCCAAAGAAAGTTATCCCTACAAAATCATATGGTCTGGCTATACTCCATCTTCACCACACAAAATATTCAAATCATGCACAACCCCGATGACAAGCCAAGAAATTGTTTCATACTTTTGACGTTCTCAAACCTTTTCAACTTTCACGCAATACATGAGCGTGAGCCATGGACATAGCACTATGGGTGGAATAGAATATGATGGTGGAGGTTGTGTGGAGAAGACAAAAAGGAGAAAGTCTCACATCGACGCAGCTAATTAATCAACGGGCTATGGAGATGCCCATCAATTGATGTCAATGTGAGGAGTAGGGATTGCCATGCAACGGATGCACTAAGAGCTATAAGTGTATGAAAGCTCAAACTAGAAACTAAGTGGGTGTGCATCCAACTTGCTTGCTCATGAAGACCTCATGCATTTGAGGAAGCCCATTGTCGGTGTCAAAACCGGCGGATCTTGGGTAGGGGGTCCCGAACTGTGCGTCTAAGGCGGATGGTAACAAGAGGCAGGGAACACGATGTTTTACCCAGGTTCGGGCCCTCTTGGTGGAGGTAAAACCCTACGTCCTGCTTGATTAACATTGATGATATGGGTAGTACAAGAGTAGATCTACCACGAGATCAGAGAGGCTAAATCCTAGAAGCTAGCCTATGCTATGATTGTATGTTGTAGTTGTTGTGTCCTACGGACTAAAACCCTCCGGTTTATATAGACACCGGAGAGGGTTAGGGTTACACAAGGTCGGTTACAAAGGAGGAGATACACATATCTGTATTGCCTAGCTTGCCTTCCACGCCAAGTAGAGTCCCATCCGGACATGATACGAAGTATTCAATCTTGTATCTTCATAGTCTAACAGTCCGGCCAATGGAGATAGTCCGGCTGTCCGGAGACCCCCTAATCCAGGACTCCCACAGTAGCCCCTGAACCAGGCTTCAATGACGATGAGTCCGGCGCAGTATTGTCTTCGGCATTGCAAGGCGGGTTCCTCCTCCGAATATACCACAGAAGAATTTAAATATAAGGACAGTGTCTGACCCTGCAAAATAAGTTCCACATACCACCGTAGAGAGAATAATATTTTCACAAATCAAATCTAATTTGCTGACTTGTTTTGGCAACATGACATTAAGCCGTGGCCCGGTGATTATTCGAACCGTTTCCTTTAACTAGCCCCGCACATAACGCGAGGCAGTTTTTTGACACGTCTTGTCAAAGAAGAGATCGTGTCCCCTTATTACGGGATTCTCATCAATGCGGGCGTGGTTACCTAACTGTGTCTAGGAATCCTAGTTTATAGGCAAGTCTCAAACGGCTACGGAGAGGACGCTTGGTATTCACCCTCTTTATAAAGGGACAAGGCTTTTACTTTTTCCCTCTCGTGCTCAATCGAATCCTTCCCCCGCCTCGAGTTCTAACACCCAAAACCAGGTCAGGTGCTCCAGACCTTCAATCATGTCCAGATCTAGCCTTCAAGGCCGATGGATGCCCTCCTCCGTTACGGAAGAATACATCAAGAAGTTGAGGGAGGCCAGATACCTGACCGCCGAGGTTTCGCATCGGCTGCCTGCCCAAGGGCAGGTCGTCCCTACTCCTGAACCCAACGAAGACGTCGTGTTCATCTCCCACTTCCTCCGAGGTTTAGGCCTCACCCTAGATCCCTTCGTAAGGGGTGTGATGTTTTACTACGGGCTAGATTTCCACGATCTAGCCCCGGACTCCTTTCTCCACATCTCGACATTCATTGTCATGTGTGAGGCCTTCCTCCGCATTACCCCTCACTTCGGCCTGTGGCTCAAGACCTTTGACGTGAAGCCGAAGATGGTCGAGGGGCAGTATGCAGCGTGCGGAGGTGCATTAATAAGCAAGATAGCAGGAGCTCTGTGTCCCAAAGGATCCTTTCCAGAGGTGTCCGGATTATGGCAACAGGAGTGGTTTTACATCATAGCTCCCAGAAGTGCCAAGTGGGTGGCTGCCCCTGCTTTTCGCTCGGGCCCTCCACCACAACTGATGTCATGGATTAGCAGAGGGCTGAGCTGGGGTCCCGCTAAGGACGTGCCTGTACTGCAAAGCCGTATCCAATATCTCTTCGCAGGAGATTTCAGTTTGATTATGGTAATGCAAGTCATGCTGGTTCGACGAATCCAGCCATGCAAACGCCGGCCCCTCCGCATGTGGGAGTTCAACCCAGAAGAGTCACGTACTATTCAGAATTTCCCCGTCCTGACGCACAAGGAGATGTATAAATCATTCTTCGGACCCCAAATAGAGTGTCCGAATACTACCGAGGACGTGGGCCTAAGCAGCAATCGTACCGCCGACCAAGTAAGTAATCCTTTAGCCGAACACACCGTCTTTTATTTACCATGATGTCATTCTGAGAAGTCGCTCTTTGACCAGGACTGGCTAACAAAGGCGAAGATGATTCGGTGTTCGGCCCCCCTCCCTGAGGGTTTGGAGAATCCGGTACTGGAAAAGATGCTCGAGCTAGCACCCTACCCGGAGCCCTCAAAGGAAGATAAATGGGGGAATAATGAGGTCTAAAGCGGGCCCCCATCGGTACCAATTCCAACCGAGGGAATGAGCGCCTCCGTGAAGGAGGATAACCACGGAGAAGAATCCGACCTTCTCTCGCTCCGGGGAAGGAAGAGGACTGCCTCCGACGATCCGAAAACCGAGGCTTCCAAACGGGAGAAGAAGTCTCCACTAGAGGGTCCTGCCTTGGAGGGTGCTTTTGCCGCACAAAGTCCGCACGAGGATCAGCCCTCCAACGAGCTGTAAGTAATCAAAAAGTACTTTAATAGTGGAGATATGCTACCTTAACTCTAAGGAAAATAACCAACGCGTTTATCTTGCAGTTCGGATCTTAGCCCTTCTCAGCAGAGCTCGTCTTCAGGGGATCTTCTTCCAGAGATGATGGAGAGTGAAACGCCTCCCCCAGACTCCCCCGCTCAAGAAGCGGGCGACCTTGAAGTGTCGTCGCGGAGGGCCTCTCCGGATCCGGTGAGGCCAGAAGATAATCCTATAGTCACCCGAAGTCCCCAGCGTCCGACTCTTGAAGAGAGCAAACAAAAGAGTCTGGCACCGTCTGGTATGCGGTCGGACGCACTGAGGGAGCTGTTGGAGCGAGCGGCCATTTCAGAAGAACACCGTACGTTGATGGGCACAGTGATGGAAAGAATTTCATCCGCCGAAAGTGGGTTGCATGATGCCTTTGTGAGTCTACTGACGGGCTTTGAGGTACATAAAATAATGTACATTTGTGATGGTACCGCACATTTTTAGGTGTGCCCTGTCTAGATAGTAGCCCCTGAGATTCTGGTTGTCGCCGAGGACGGCCCAACAGAGGAACGTAGTCCCAGGCAATAACCATACCACTTTAATGTGCAGGTAGTGGGAGCTCCGGTGGCTAGCCGGACTCATGAGTTTGCCGAACTAAAGCGGCAACTAGATGCGACAGACTCCGACATCGAGCTTGTTAACAAGCGGCTTGACGAGTCACAGGGTAAGTAATGTTTTCCTGGTGAATGTCACATAATAAGAGCAGCATGATGCCAGTATCTTTAATATGTTGTGACTACAGACGGAGCTGCTACTGTGGAGACCCTTCGGGCGGAACTTGCCCGAGCCAAGGAACAAGCAAGAGTTATGTAACACCCCGGATGTAACTTACCCAATTTGTACTCCAACTCTTGCCATTTCCAGCGTTAAGTTATTTTATTTTCTCGGTTTCAGGTTTTTGTCTCCGTGTGTTGTTATCGTTGTCAGGCATCTCATATCATGTCATCATGTGCATTGCATTTGCATACGTGTTCATCTCATGCATTCGAGCATTTTCCCCGTTGTCTGTTTTGCATTCCGGCGCTTCGTTCTCCTCCGGTGGTCATTTCTACCTTTCTTTCGTGTGTGGGGATTAAACATTTCCGGATTGGACTGAGACTTGCCAAGCGGGCTTGGTTTACTACCGGTAGACCGACTGTCAAGTTTCGTATCATTTGGACTTCGTTTGATACTCCAACGGTTAACCAAGGGACCGAAAAGGCCTCGTGTGTGTTGCAGCCCAACACCCCTCCAATTTGGCCCAAAACCCACCTAAACCCTCTCCATCATCTAGAGCGTTCGATCACGATCGCGTGGCCGAAAACCGCACCTCATTTGGAGCTACCTAGCTCCTCCTACCTCTATAAATAGGTCCCTCCTCGAAATTTCGGGTCATTTCCAACCCTAACCTAGTCTCCTCCCACCTCTCGCTGCCGGACACGTCCAATTCGGGCCGGACGTGTCTGACTTGCCCCGCCACCTCCACGTGTCGCCGCCCGAGTGGCTCGGCCGCCTCCCCCATCGCGCGGCCCCGGGAGCCCATCGCCGGCCCTCGAGGGCCCGAACGCC
>NC_057809.1:494735510-494736397 GCF_018294505.1 Triticum aestivum | reverse complement strand
TCCACCCTCCACCGCCGTCGCTGCCTCGCTGCCGGCCGAATCCGGCGCCCCCACGGCCAGATCCGGCGAGCCCCTCAACTCCGGCGACGCCCTGCCCCTTCTCCAGCGAGCCCGCCGTTGACCTCAGTTTGTGTGCGTTCGTCAGCTACAGTAACTCCAGATCTGAGATTTGGTTGACTTTCTCCCAAAACCCTACTTCATGTGCCCATCTTCATCATGCTATAACTTTGCATCCGTAACTCCGTTTTGGGCATATAGCATATCAAAATATTCGTCTCAGAGAGTACATAATTTCATTCCATTGCATCATTTTCATTTGAGGTCATCTTGATGCCCGAAATGCTGTTACAAGAGGGCGACTTGAGATAATTGTCAGATCTGCTGCTCCATTTAGATATTTGTTATTTTTTCCATGATTATTGTGTGTATGATATGCCCATGAGTTCTACATATGTTTTGTTAAGGGTTTTGCCATCTTTCCAGAGGTGCAACCCATGTATTTTTGCGATGTGTGTGGTGACTACCACGAGCTTGCAAAGTGAGGCACTTGGTTATGCTGATTTCAAGGAGTTAGCTTTTTCACTAAGTCCTTGAGCTGTTTATCTCATTTGGACTCTCCTAGCTCCCTCTACCTCTATAAATAGACCCCTTCATTTTCGTTTTCGGATCTTTCCCCGAAACCCTAGCTTCTTCCTCCTCTAGCCGACGGACACGTCCACCCTCTCGCCCGGACATGTCCGCCTCGTCCTGCGCCCAACCGCGCGCTGCCACCTATCTACCGCGCCTCCTCTCTCTCCTCCGCGCCACCGCGGCCCTGCGGGCCCATGGCCGGCCCGCCCGGCCCGACCGCACCCCGCGCCTGGGCAGTTCCCTCGCCGCCGCCCGAG